>NC_021166.2:61711924-61714038 GCF_000331145.2 Cicer arietinum | reverse complement strand
TCTTTCCCTTTAAAATTATTATTTTTTTAAAATATAATAAAAAGACTTAATTGCAGTTTCGGTCTCCTTATTTTAGCTGAATCGCAAAAGTAGTCGTCCTATTTTATTTCTCTCTATTTTTTTTGCGTTTATCTAAGTCACATTATGCGTCAAGATCTCGTAGTGCAACAATTGTACCTAAAATCTATGATTATAAATAGTGTGGTGTGACTTGAAAAAATAAAACTTCATTAAATTTTGGACCAAAATTCTGTTTAGGAGACCAAAACTGAGGAGAAATAAAATGGGAGACTACTTTTGTGATTCAGCTAAAATAGAGGGACCAAAACTGCAATTAAGCTTAAAAAATAAGTTTAATTGCAGTTTTGGTCCTCCTATTTTAGTTGAATCACGAAAATAGTCATCCCATTTTATTTCTCCTCAGTTTTAGTCCCCGAACAGAATTTTGGTCAAAAACTTGATGAAGTATTATTTTTTTGCGCTTATTAAAGCCACACCACACCATGCCTCAAGATCTCGTGGTGTAACAATTGTACATGAAATATATTATCATAAATGGTATGATGTGGTTCAAAAAAATAATATTTCATCAAATTTTTGACTAAAATTCTATTTGGGGACCAAAACTGATGATAAATAAAATTGAGGGATTACTTTCGTAATTCAGCTAAAATAAACAGATCAAAACTGCAATTAAATCTAAAAAATAATATACGAGACTATTTTAAACACAAAATGTAACTAGAATATTATAAAATGTTGAGGGATTAGAATGCTACAGCAATAATTAATGGAAACAAAATAAAGAAACCAACAAAAGAAAAACACTCAAGGCCAGCCCAAGTGCCCAGCACTTCTTAATTTAAGGCTTTAAGATGCCATTTTTATAGCTAAAAAATATTTAAATGCAAATAAATTTTTTTACAATGAATAATGTTATTTGGTATTTCATATTTTAATATAAATATCTTAATATGAATATTGTGTAATACTATGTATGTCAATGTGCATAATAATATAAATATAAATATTTTGTATTTTTTTTTGTTTCTTAACAAGATTGTAGAAAACATCAGAGTAAAGGGATAATCACAATTTCCTATAAATTTGATAGGCTTTTAAAATTAATAATAGTTTTTTGTTTTTGTTTTAGATGAGATGCTAAATACCACCAAATTTATTCACACAATTGTGAAGTCTTATGTTCAAACTCAAAAATTTTGATGTTCAACTTAACAATATCAATATTTATCAATTGAGTTAAGACCAATGACTTATTTTCTATTTAACAAAAAATAGGATGCTTTTACATATTTTTTCAAAATATATATAATATAAAGGTAAACATATATTTCCTCAATTCCTTTTTAACTATATTTTTTTTTGTCTTAGAAAAAAATGATAAATATCACTATAATTAATTCACACAATTGCGAGGTCATAAGTTCCAACCTGAAACATTATCAACATTTGTCAATTGAATTAGACTTAATTATTATTTTTTTAGAAGAAATTTGTTCTTCTTTATTTATAATTTTAAAATTATTCATTAATATTGCAATATTAGTTATTGTTTTGTGAATAACATTATTAGTTATTTATTGCAACGACGAGATAATAAGTGGAGGGTGTAAAATATATATTAACCTTCAATAGAAAGATGTTAATTTTATAAGGAGTAAAATACATATTAACTAATTTGAGCTTGTTGTCATTTGAAAAATACTAAAAATATTTCAAAAGTACGTTTATCTGTCTATTGCTCTTTAATAATTACATCTTAATTGTCCTACATATAACCTCTACATTTTTTTAATGTCTCTCTAATAATTACATCTTAATTATTGTAAATATAAGCTCGTTTTCTAGAGTGTCTATTCGAAAAACCCATTTTAACCGTTCTAGCAAATATGCATATAAACTAAAAATAAAAATAAAATCTCCTAAAGAAAGTAAAAATAAACTAACGTGAGCAAAATGATTTGCATGAATAATTATCATATAAAAACGACAATACCTAGTTTCATTGTTCTCACACTTGTTGATCATATAGATTCCAATGAATAGCAACACCTAGGACAATGCACGTGTACAATCGAGAGAGAGAAAGAGTG
>NC_021166.2:61659313-61711891 GCF_000331145.2 Cicer arietinum | reverse complement strand
CTCCCTTAAGAAAGAAGGTAAATAATAGTTTGTGCAAGAAAAAAACATTCCCTTAGAATTTCATTGGCTAGCATATATATATATAAAACTCTTAGTTGACCAAACTATACACACACAAAAAAACCCTCACATGGCCTAGAACTTGTGTTCTATATACCATTCATACTAGAAGATCAAGCTAGCTAGCTAGGTTACAAGAAGAAAAAAACCAAAATCTAACGAAAGATATTATTCCAAATCCAATTTGTGATTTATTTCATAAAAAAAAAAAAATAGGGTATGGAAGGAGAGAGAGATGTTCCCAATTATGAGCTTCAAGTTTCATTCACAAACACTCCACAAGCCATCCATGAAATGGGTTTTGTTCAATTTGAAGAAAATCAAGTTCTTAGCTTCTTGTCACCCTCTACACAATCTCATCAACTTTCTCAATCTCTAAATTCCGGCGGCAGCGGTAGCACTACCACTGCTATCGCTGCAGCCGTCGCAACAACCACGACGGCCGCCGGATTCAACCATAACGATCTTGTCACTAGAACTCCTTGGAATAATGAACAGGTACTTTAATTTTATTTTCATTTATGGTACAAAAGTTTAATTTTCTTTTTTACTTTTATTAGTGTTAATTTATATATATCTATTCAAAATTAACATCAATTGAATTTTTTGTGACTAAATAAATTGAAGTTTAGTTATAATTTGTGAGATTTGTTTTTTTTTTTTTTGTGTGAAATTATTTAGTTATTTGTGTGTTGTTATGTCTTTTTCAATGTTAGGGTATTGTTTTCATATCTATTCATTAAGATAATAATGATGATTAATTAATTTAGTTAATTATATATGGATATGATAGAATGAGTTAATGGAAGTTTTGTGTTTTATGGATCAGGTAAGAACTCTAGATCCGAAAGCTGTGAGTGATGAGAATTGCACTGGAAACACTAGTGATGGCAACAACACATGGTAAATTTGGCAATTTCCATGTTCATGTTCCTCTCACTCTCTTTCTATACATAAGTGCATGCACGTGCATATATATTCTTTAGGCTTCTTCCAAATATCTTATATGTATATATGATGATTTAAGGTGGAGGAGTGGAGGCACAGAGAAGAACAAGGTGAAAGTGAGGAGGAAACTAAGAGAGCCAAGGTTTTGTTTTCAGACAAGAAGTGAGGTGGATGTGCTTGATGATGGTTACAAATGGAGGAAGTATGGTCAGAAAGTTGTCAAGAATAGCCTTCATCCAAGGTAATTAATGTATATTATATATTATCAATTTTAATTTTGGCACCATTCTTTTATATTTATAAAAATAATTTTAATTTATATGTACCGTAGCTATAAATTTATTTACGGTTGCAATTGACTAATATAAAATATATTTAGATGTTAGTATTTATATATTAAATCCTAAATATATATATATATATAAGTTATAATATTATCATATATAAAATAAAGTATTGGTAATTATATATACTTGTTAGAGATTAATTTTCATGCTCTATAAATATAACAAGTTTTTAATTGACGATAAAATACAACATTTTGTACATATAATTTTAGAAGTAATTATACTTAAAATTGATTTAAAGTGTAAAAAACTTTAAAACTGATAGTTTATAAGGTTATTGAATCGTATTAACTAATTTGAGCTTGTTGTGATTTGAAAATATAAGTTAATTGAGATGGACATGTTAAAACTATATATGATTAAAAAAGTATATATTAATTAGAACATAGCTACATCAAAGGCATTATACCCGGAGAAATGAAGGTAGAATGTCTTTTTTTGAGAAAAATAAGGGTGTCGGTATATATTCCTCAATTACTCAAAAACATTTTGAAAATACTCACTAGAGAGAGAAAGTGAGAGAGAGAGAGAGAGAGAATCTCCAGCTAAAACTGAAAGGAAGGAATGATCAAGATGCTTACTTTCAATAGACTTCTGACTATAGTGAAGATTGATGCGTGGTACAGACTGAGCATTTGGCTTATTTTCACACAAAATATTGATTGGAGGGAAACAAATATTTATTGGTTAGAAAATATATATCTTAGTGGATTGTTATAATTACTATAGTTTTGACAATATAGCACACTATAGGGTCCCTTCATTCCTCTCTCTTTGTCCTATAACTATGATTTCCCAAAACACACAACTCTTTCACTTAAAAAAGTTTCACTTGCACCCCAAAGCTTTTCATTGTAATTAATGTTTGAAAATTTATTCCGAGTCAATTGATATGTGTTGATATACTATTTTAAAAAATTAATAGTTAAATAATTTTTTTTTTGAAAAATTATTTCCTATCATTTATATAATTATAGTAATTATATATTATTTGTCAAATATATCAGTGAAATAAAATTTAATTTTTTTTAAAATTTTATTATTCATAATAGTAAATATTGAATATTTTTATAAATAAATTTAATCAATTAGTATAATACTTATAAGCAACAAAATGATTTTTTTTAAATACAAAAATCAACAAATTACTATTTGATTAATAAAAATAATCGTTAATTTATTGATTTATAAAATAAATGTATCGGGATCCTTTAATTTGTGAATGTACATTAAAAACTCCTTTAATATTTTTCTTAGTTTTTTCTATCCAATTAAACATGAAAATAATTTATATGTATTTTTTCGTGCACCAAATAAACATTCTAATTAATTATGTTTTCATGGTTACTTATTTTTTATTTCTTCTTGTTTGATGTTACCACTACCTTGTTACATTTTTTTACAATCGAATTAACTTTGTTACATTATTTATAGCTTCAATCTCCTTGTGAGGGTCTAAATTTTGACAAGTACTACATGATAGAAACATTATTTATGGAGGATATATAGGATAGAAAACATGGTAATTAAATAAAAAATTGGCTTAATTGTAGTTTTAGTCTATCTATTTTAGCTGAATCGGAAAAGTAGTCCCCCATTTTATCTTTCCCCAGTTTTAGTCCCTCAAACAGATTTTTAGTTCAAAACTTAAGGAAGTTTCATTTTTTCAAGTCACACTACACCATTTATAATTATAGATTTCAGGTACAATTGTTGCACCACGAAATCTTGAGGCATAGTGTGACTTAAATAAACGCAAAAAAACGAAACTTCATAAAGTTTTGAACCAACATTCTGTTTGGGGATCAAAATTGGAGAAAAATAAAATAGAAATACTACTTTTGCGATTAAACTAAAATAAAGAGATCAAAACTGCAATTAAATCTAAAAAACATACATAAAATAGTATGCATGATGGAAACCAAAGTTACTTAGACTGAAGGGAACTAATAACTTAGAGAAAGAAAAACATTGGTATACGTAAACCAACAAAAAAATATCATTACATAATTAACATGTATGTGTGTGTTGATATTGTTGTTGCGTTCATGGAAGAAAGTTTAATACAAAGTGGTTGAAGTGCTATATGCTTTACCATTATTAAACCCAAGAAAATGCTGGTAATTTTGCTTCATGTTTAGACCACCACTACAAGATTGTACTTAAAGATATGTATTTAGAAATTGAACTATAGGAAAATGACGAATAAAAGATTGGCAGAGCATAGAGAAAAGAACTCAAGAAGAAAATTTAACCCCCAAGGAAATCCTACTTTGGTTAATCAAGAAGAGAGGATGTGCCAAACATGAATATCAATGAAATTAAATAATAATGAAAAGGATATATTGAAAAAAATGGTGACGGAAATTAAAAATAGAAAAATAGAAATTTATTACTAATTTTCTCGTCATAAAATTTAATATGAGATTTGAGAACAATTTTTCTTCTTTAAATTTCTATCATTAATATTATTTTTTCTAGTAATAGAAATAAAGTAAGATATAATTTAACCGACAAATTCTAATATAATTAGGTTGAATATGAATTTTTAAGATTGCAATCCGTTTAACCTATATCATTTAACTCAGTTTATCATTTTATCTATAGATAAAAATATAAAATATAAAACAAAAAAGATAAACTATCATCTAACAAACGAGAAAAAATATTTATGTCTCACTTAGTTTGCATACTCATAGTCAAACACCAACATATAATTTTGAATATTATATATTATCAAATATTTTTAGGTTGGATATTATATCACAAATTCGAACTACATTTAATTATTTTCATGATATTTTGTGTGTGTCAATTTACATGTTATTTTTATTTTGGGATATATGCAGAAGTTATTATCGGTGCACACACAACAATTGTAGGGTGAAAAAAAGAGTTGAACGACTCTCAGAAGATTGTCGTATGGTGATAACCACTTATGAAGGAAGACACAATCACTCTCCTTGTGACGACTCTAATTCTTCGGAACATGAATGTTTTACATCTTTCTGATCCAACAATGTTGTTTCAATAAAACAATTGTGTTTTAATTAATAATTAGTTGTTTGACAATTTTTCATATAATATATGAGGAATATTGTCATGTACTTATAGTATGGTGTTACTCAAGTTCAGTATTTTCACAAGAATTGTCAATTTGTTGTTCATAGAAAAATCATTTGTGTATATACACACACATTTATTTATCTATTAATATAGGACATTCCACTCTGCCTCTAGCTAATTTATGAATCGCTTGAGATCATATTGTCCCAAAAAATGTAAATTTTAATTTTGTTATTTAAAATACTGAATTTAAATTTACTAAGTTAACCCTTAGTGTGTGTTAGTCACTTATATTTCCATCATGTATTTTTAGATATTGCACTTATAAAAATTAAAATATAGAATAACATAACTCCATGAACCTTTTATTAATAAACATCACATAGATATTTGTTCGGTGGATCAACGTGGTGGAGGGATACTTGCAAAATTTAGAAACATACATTTTTTCTATTTAAAATTCTAAACACTGCAATAACATATAATAGAATATGATTGATGTTAGTGTTTAAAAATATTTCTTACAATGGAAATAAACCAAGAATAGAAATTGATGTGAATGTGTTGTTATTTATTGAAATGGTTACGTTATTTATACATAGTTTTGATCACATTTTTTTTAACTAACTTGTATCTAACTAACTAACTAAACAAGTAGTTAATTAAACGTTTTCCGTTTTCTAACACTTAAACCAATAACGTTTTTGGTTTCAAACATTTTTTCTTAATTCAAGTTTCTAAGTGGTTTACACTTAGTAATCTTCTTAACTCTTTAAATCTATTTGTCCTCAATGCTTTGGTCATTATATCAGCCATCTGAACTTTAGTTTGACAATAAACGAACTTCAACTTGCTTCTTCCAACTTGATCTTTTAAGAAGTGAAACTTTGTCTCAATATGTTTGCTTCTTCCATGAGACACATGGTTTTTTGCCAGATTTATTGTTGAAATGTTGTCAATCATCAATGGAATTGGCCTGCAAATTTCCAACTTCAGCTCTGTTGTTAATGACCCTAACCACAATGCTTGGTCGGCTATACAACTGCCAGCAATGTATTCAACTTTGCATATTGAAAGTGATATCACTAGTTGCTTCTTTGAGCTCCATGTTATTGGAAATTTCATAAATTTGAACACATAACTTGAAGTGCTACTTCTATCATTCTTGTCTCCATACCAATATGAGTCTGAATATTCCACAAAGTCTTCATTTTTCATGTTTTAAATATGTTGCAAACAAAATTCCAAGCTCAATTGTGCCTTAAATATATCTCGTGATTCTCTTAACTGTCAACCAGTGAGAATGTTTGGGTTTTTCGATGATTCTAATTACCTCTCCAACACTATAATTGATGTTAGGCCTTGTATTGCACAAGTATCTTAGGGAACCCACATCTTGCTTGAATAGAGTGGAACCAACCATCTCTTCTTTAATTTGTGTTCATAACTTTCCATTGATCTCCATTGGAATGGTTGTAGGGTTGCAATCAGCCATATTGAACCTTCTCAAGATTTCTCTAGCATACTTTTATGACGCATCGACAATCCTTCCTCAGTTTCAGTAAACTCCATGCCCATAAAATAATCCAGCTTGCCCAAATATGTCATTTCAAACTCCTTCTTCTTGATTTCCTTGAATTGTTCAATTTCCTACCTATTGTTGTCAATAACTAGTAAGTCATCCACATATAGGGAAATTAGGATCATTGCAGGTTCTCCACTCAGTGTGTAATGTCTCACATAAACTCCACATTTCACTATGCATTTGATGAATACAATGCCAATTAGAAATGAATCAATTATTTTGTTCCAAGCTTTTGGTGTTTGCTTCAAACAATATAAAGTTTTCCTCAAGCTGATCACTTTATCCTCATTTCCCTCAATCACAAATCCTAATGGTTGAGAGACATACACCTCTTCTTCCAGCCATCCATTCATAAATGCATAATTGACATCAAGCTAGCACTTCAGCCAACCCCTAGCACATGCCATTACTATGACAAGTCTGATTGTCTTAATTCTGGCAACTGTAGCAAACACTTCAAAATAGTCTATATCTGCCTTTGTAGGAATCCATTGGCAACCAATCTAGCTTTGTGTTTATCAACTGTTCTATTTGGATCCAACTTTAACTTGTAGACCCACTTTACTCTAGTCTGTTTTGTTTTGGAGGCAAATCTGTCAAGTACCATGTTTGATTCTTCTCAATTGCATCGATCTCTTCCACAATTTCTTCCTTCCAAGGTTCTTTCTTTAGTGCCTCTTCAATATTCAAAGGTTCTGCATAAGCAAATAAGGCAAAATATATTAAAGCTCCACTATTGCCAACTTCACTATCATTGTACACTTCAAATTCTTGTAAATATGTTGGTGGCTTTCTTGTTCTCTGGGATCTGTTTGATTCGATTAGTTCTTCATCCATGTTTCCACACACAAATCAAACCTAATAGGAAAACTATAAGAAATTATTTTGGAAGGGTCAATCCTGCAAAGGTATAAGACACCTAATATTTTATTTTTATTTTTTGAGGATAACTTTGTGTGTGCGCCCTATCTTTTGCAATCATTACAAATATCATTGTTTAACCGATATATCGTATTTGTTTCTCTTTTACTTGTTATTATTGTTGCTGTTATATACTAATGCATGTAGATGTGATTGCAAATCTAGAAGTAGCTAATGTATTCCGTAAAAGACTTCGCTATATTTTGTTTCCTTAGTGTTTTGATTAGTTTGAATTGTGTATGATTAGAGACATGTTCATCCCATCTCTCTTTTCTCTTGCTTAAGTATTTTCAGTATGATTTGTTTTAGGTTTTTTTTTCTATCTACTTTTTTTTTATTCACTTATAGTCCGTGGACTTTTGCTTCTAGTTTGATAGTTGTTGTTGTGGAATATATATGTCATTTGGTATCCAAGAACTTTACCTCATTTGTATGAATTTGCAGCAAATTGTGTATGGATTATGAGAGGAATTGCGTGAAGTTTGTTACTATATGAAGGTAGACACAATATATAAATTATTTTTATAACATATTTAATTTAAAAATTTAAATGTGATTTGTATAAATGACTGAAGTGATCTTCCAAAATCATTTAAGTAATGAAATAATTGATGATAAAAGAAGAATTATTATTTTTATCAATACATACATTCTTTATCAAATGTTGCCACTTTTATCAATAAACAATTTCTTATTATTAATTATAACCGACAAACATTCGTTATGATATATTTTTACAACAATTTTTTTTTTATAAGATTGTACAATAATTTCTAAAGAGTATAATATAACTTTCCTCACATATATATTAAGAAAACACACTAAAACCTAAATATCTTTTGATATACATTTTAATTAATTAATTTGTAAATGATAATTTTTTAACTATTTAGTCCATGATAATATATATCAAATATATGTTTATATATCGGATATATACTATAATTGTGTATTATAATTTTTTATGCATGAGTGACAATGTTGTGTCCGGTGAAAAATTAACATAAATTCTATGAAGGAGTCAAATAAAAAATAAAGAAAATTAAAATTTTAGTATAAAACTTAACTTGTTCCTATAAAGATTAGAATACACATTTTTCTCATAACAATTTTTTGTGTGAATGATTATCTTTTAGTTAATTGATTAATGATGAATATTTGTTCCGTTTGATCCATATATATTATAATTAGTATATTATAAATTTTTTCATTTTTATCGAATAAATGTTTAAAAGACACAGACATAATCAATGTATATTTATCTTTTAACTAATTAATTAGTGATTGATATTTTTTAATATTATTAAACAATAAATTATAATTAATATAATAATTATTTTGGTACATTTTAACTAAAAGATTCTAGTACCGTTATATGGGATTTTAACAAGTACCCTTATACGGGTCCTTTTAGCCTACAGTCATGGATGTATTGATCCATTATGCACCACAACTATTAACCTTTAGATTATCTATACCTCACAATATTACAGTGCACCCTCAACATTCAATTATTTGTTGTTTTGTCTTTTAGCTGCAAACAAAAATTACATGGCAACCACTAGCCCACCACCACTACCAGCACCAATTCATCTGTACGGACCCCTTCCTTTTCCCTCGTCATTTATAATTTTGTATCTTACCTCAGTAAATTTTCTTTACCATTTTGTCAAGTTATTAAGATTAAGTTATATTCCCAATATATATATATATATAACTGGAATTTGGGTAGTGTTCACTACTTATTTTAAATTTTTTTTAAGTATAAAAATTAAAGTTAAATAAGTTCATAATTTTTATAAAATTTTGAAATTTTTTTTAGTTCATATAAAAAATCACTTTTTTTTTAGTCTCTATAAAATTATTACACAAATATTTTTAGTCTTTGTTGAAATATGAACACATAATTTTGAAAGTTTATTTTTGCAAGAGGCGTGTATAGTATTATAAAAGGTTCCTCTGCGAAAAATATCTCAAAATCTCATTTTTAAGTTCATATTTTTCTTACTTTTATATTAAATATATGACATTTAAAAAATTAATATTTAATTCATCTTAAGTTGAAAGTTTTATTTTTTTTAATGAACTTTTAACAATATTCTAAGTATTCTTAGAAAAAAAATTTTAAATGTTTTTCAATTTAACGATGTTTCGATAAAATTAATTGAAGTGATTGGTAAAATTAACGGTTAAATTAACTTAAAATATAAACTAACATAAAAAAATTCTTAATTAAAATATATTTTATCAATTAATGATAAATATATTTTAAAAGTAGTAATTTAATTTTTTTATTAATTTAAAATTTATTAACCTATATATAATTTTTATTTATTTATCTATTTTATTTATTTTAAATTAAAATAAATAAACTATTAGAAAGTAATGTTTGCAGCAGTTTGATACAAATGAAAAAACATTAAAATAAACATTTAGAAAATAATGTTGGCGTAGTTATAAAGGTCTTCAACTTTGTTAATGATAAATTGATTCGTTCTGAGTAGTGGTTTACTGATATTTACTAATCTAGTTGTATTAGTTGTAAGTATGCAATAAAAATTATTTAAAAAAATTAGTTTTTGTTTTTATCAGAATTAAAAGAATTAGTTACATCTCATTATTTTGACATAAAAAGTAAAAGTAATAATAACTTCAATTTTTTTTTGATATTGATGCACAATACAAAATTTAAATTTTATTTAAAATAATAAAATATAAAAATAAAGTTAACGTTACTTTTGATTTATTATTAAATCAAAATTAATTTTAATCTTAATTTAAGTTTAATCAAAAATAACATAATCCATATTTTTATATTGTCCATTTTACGGTAAAAAAATATAAAAATAATTTCATTCTTATTTTACCATTAACTGCCATATTATAATAATAAAATATATTTTTTTTTGGTAAGTATACATTTAATTATATATTCTAAAAAAATTTCATATGAAGAAAGACACAAAAAAATTGTACTAACAATTCTGTTGTGCCCTCTAGTGTGTTTGTGTTTGGCTGTATGCGCGCTGCTGCGTTTCTGTATGCCGTTGCTGCGTTTCTGTATGCCGTTGCTGCCCTTCTTACTGTCTGTTGTGTCCGCCTACATTCTCTATTCTCTGTCCTTGCTATTGTGTGTGTTTGTCTTTATCCATATATCATGCTACTATTTATATGGTATTCAACACTCCTCATTTTCATCACTATTCCCAGAACATTCATAAACTCATATTCATACTCATCATTTTTGTCTACTATGGAAAATCCATCCCAACTCTCACAACATTCTTCTGTTAGTGACAGACAGAGATTTAAAAACATGATCTCCTATACTTACCAATATATGCTCGTATTAGGAGCCTTTCTTTCTTTGGAAATGCACGAGTCAACCCAGATATTTTTGATGAATCACAGATTATTAAAAACTTTGGTAATCACATTTTTATCATTTATGAGTGTGATATATGTAGTGATATTTTTTAACACGGTGGTCGAAAGGCCACGAAACGAATGCATTTTACCATGCATCCTTCTTATCACACTTGATGGAGTCGTTTCATATATGTGTATCCACCGTTTATCACCTCTAGCTAGTTACATATCTGCAGCTATTTGGTTCACAGTTGAAATAATTGCTGTCATTTTAAAAAGGAAAGACATTGTAGAACAAATTAAAAATTTAAAAAATGCATGTACTACTGCACTAGCTGAAGTGGCTCCGGAAAACAACACCTTTGCAGCTGAAATGCCTCAGCCAAACAACAACGCTGGAGCAACTTAAATGCCTCAGCCAAACAACAACGCTGGAGCAGCTGAAATGCCTCAGCCAAACAACAACGCTGGAGCAACATAAATGCCTCAGCCAAACAACAACGCTGGAGCAACTGAAATGCCTTAGCCAAACAACAACGCTGGAGCAACTGAAATGCCTCAGCCAAACAACAACGCTGGAGCAACTGAAATGCCTCCGCCAAACAACAACGCTGGAGCAACTGAAATGCCTCAGCCAAACAACAACGCTGGAGCACCTGAAATGCCTCATCCAAACAACAACGCTGGAGCAACTGAAATGCCTCCGCCAAACAACAACGCTGGAGCAACTGAAATGCCTCAGCCAAACAACAACGCTGGAGCAACTGAAATGCCTCATCCAAACAACAACGCTGGAGCAACTGAAATGCCTCCGCCAAACAACAACGCTGGAGCAACTGAAATGCCTCAGCCAAACAACAACGATGGAACAACTGAAATGCCTCCGCCAAACAACAACGCTGCAGCAACTGAAATGGCGTATCATGAGACTGACGAAGCTGGATCATCGCACACATCTTATCACTCTGCAACTGCTGAAGAGATACATTTAATTATATATTCTAAACAAATTTCATATGAAGTAAGACAAAAAAATTGTACTGACAAATCTGTTGTGCCCTCTAGTGTGTGTGTTTGGTTGTATGTGCGCTGCTGCGTTTGTGTATGCCGCTGCTGCTGTGCCCTCCTTGCTGTCTGTTGTGTCCGCCTACATTCTCTGTCCTTGCTATTGTGTGTGTTTGTCTTTATGCATATATCATGCTACTATTTATATGGTATTCAACACTCCTCATTTTTATCACTATTCACACAACATTCATCATTTTCATAAACTCATATTCATACTCATCATTTTTGTCTACTATGGAAAATCCATCCCAACTCTCACAACATTCTTCTGTTAGTGACAGACAGAGATTTAAAAACATATTCTATACTTACCAATATATGCTCGTATTAGGAGCCTTTCTTTCTTTGGAAATGCACCAGTCAACATATATTATTAATGAATCAAAAATCATTAAAAACTTTGGTAATCACATTTTTAACATTGATGAGTGTGATATATGTAGTGATATTTTTTAACATCGTGGTCGAAAGGCCATGAAACAGATGCATTTTACCATGCTTCGTTCTTATCGCACTTGATGGGGTCGTTTCATATATGTGTATCAACCGTTTATCACCTCTAGCTAGTTACATATCTACAGCTATCTGGTTCACAGTTGAATGCATTGCTATCATTTTAAAAAAGAAAGACACTGTAAAACAAATTAAACATTTAAAAAATGCATGTACTATTGCACCAGCTGAAGTGGCTCCGGAAAACAACACCCTTGCAACACCTGAAGTGGCGGCAAACAACATACCTGAAACAGCTGAAATGGCTCCGCTTAACAACACTCCTAAAACAACTGAAGTGCCTCCGCCAAACAACACCCCTGAAACAGTTGAAGTGAATGCGCCAAACAACACCACTGAAACACCAAACAACACCCATGAAACAGCTGAAGTGCCTTCGCCAAACAACACCTCTGAAACAGCTGAAGTGGCTCCGCCAAACAACACCACCGAAACACCAAACAACACCCTAACACAGCTGAAGTGCCTCCGCTAAACAACACCCTGAAACATCGAACAACACCCATGAAACAACTGAAGTGCCTCCGCCAAACAATACCCTTGAAACACCAAACAACACCCCTGAAACAACTGAAGTGGCTCCGCCAAACAACACACCTGAAACACCAAACAACACCCATGAAACCGCTGAAGTGCCTCCGGCAAACAACAACGCTGGAGCAACTGAAATGCCTCAGCCAAACAACAACGTTTGGGCAACTGAAATGCCTCCGCCAAAAAAACAACGCTGGAGCAACTGAAATGCCTCAGCCAAACAACAACGCTGGAGCAACTGAAATGCCTCCGCCAAACAACAACGCTGGAGCAACTAAAATTTTTCTGCCAAACAACAACGCTGGAGCAACTGAAATGCCTCAGCCAAACAACAACGCTGGAGCAATTGAAATGCCTCAACCAAACAACAACGCTGGAGCAACTGAAATGCCTCCGCCAAACAACAATGCTGGAGCCATTGAAATGCCTCAGCCAAACAACAACGCTGGAGCAACTGAAATGCCTCGCCAAACAACAACGCCCCAGCAACTGAAATGGCGGATCATGAGACTGACGAAGCTGAATCATCGCATACATCTTATCACTCTGAAACTACTGAAGAGATACATTTAATTATATATTCTAAACAAATTACATATGAAGTAAGACAAAAAAAATAGTACTGACAATTCTGTTGTGCCCTCTAGTGTGTGTGTTTGGTTGTATGCGCGCTGCTGCGTTTGTGTATGTCGCTGCTGATGTGCCCTCCTTGCTGTCTGTTGTGTCCGTCTACATTCTATGTCCTTGCTATTGTGTGTGTTTGTCTTTATGCATATATCATGCTACTATTTATATGGTATTCAACACTCCTCATTTTCATAACTATTCACAGAACATTCATCATTTTCATAAACTCATATTCATACTCATCATTGCAGCTGAAATGCCTCAGCCAAACAACAACGCTGGAGCAACTTAAATGCCTCAGCCAAACAACAACGCTGGAGCAACTGAAATGCCTTAGCCAAACAACAACGCTGGAGCAACTGAAATGCCTCCGCCAAACAACAACGCTGGAGCAGCTGAAATGCCTCAGCCAAACAACAACGCTGGAGCAACTTAAATGCCTCAGCTAAACAACAACGCTGGAGCAACTGAAATGCCTTAGCCAAACAACAACGCTGGAGCAACTGAAATGCCTCCGCCAAACAACAACGCTGGAGCAACTGAAATGCCTCAGCCAAACAACAACGCTGGAGCAACTGAAATGCCTCCGCCAAACAACAACGCTGGAGCAACTGAAATGCCACAGCCAAACAACAACGCTGGAGCAACTGAAATGCCTCAGCCAAACAACAACGCTGGAGCAACTGAAATGCCTCCGCCAAACAGCAACGCTGGAGCAACTGAAATGCCTCAGCCAAACAACAACGCTGGAGCACCTGAAATGCCTCATCCAAACAACAACGCTGGAGCAACTGAAATGCCTCCGCCAAACAACAACGCTGGAGCAACTGAAATGCCACAGCCAAACAACAACGCTGGAGCAACTGAAATGCCTCAGCCAAACAACAACGCTGGAGCAACTGAAATGCCTCCGCCAAACAGCAACGCTGGAGCAACTGAAATGCCTCAGCCAAACAACAACGCTGGAGCACCTGAAATGCCTCATCCAAACAACAACGCTGGAGCAACTGAAATGCCTCCGCCAAACAACAACGCTGGAGCAACTGAAATGCCTCAGCCAAACAACAACGATGGAACAACTGAAATGCCTCCGCCAAACAACAACGCTGCAGCAACTGAAATGGCGTATCATGAGACTGATGAAGCTGGATCATCGCACACATCTTATCACTCTGCAACTGCTGAAGAGATACATTTAATTATATATTCTAAACAAATTTCATATGAAGTAAGACAAAAAAATTGTACTGACAAATCTGTTGTGCCCTCTAGTGTGTGTGTTTGGTTGTATGTGCGCTGCTGCGTTTGTGTATGCCGCTGCTGCTGTGCCCTCCTTGCTGTCTGTTGTGTCCGCCTACATTATGTGTCATTGCAATTGTGTGTGTTTGTCTTTATGCATATATCATGCTACTATTTATATGGTATTCAACACTCCTCCTTTTCATAACTATTCACAGAACAATCTTCATTTTCATAAACTCATATTCATACTCATCATTTTTGTCTACTATGGAAAGTCCATCCCAACTCTCAGAACATTCTTCTGTTAGTGACAGATAGAGATTTAAAAACATAATCTCCTATACTTACCAATATATGCTCGTATTAGGAGCCTTTCTTTCTTTGGAAATGCACGAGTCAAACCAGATATTTTTGATGAATCACAGATCATTAAAAACTTTGGTAATCACATTTTTATCATTTATGAGTGTGATATATGTAGTGATACTTTTCAACACGGTGGTCGAAAGGCCACGAAACAGATGCATTTTACCATGCATCCTTCTTATCACACTTGATGGGGTCGTTTCATATATGTGTATTCATCGTTTATCACCTCTAGCTAGTTACATATCTGCAACTATTTGGTTCACAATTGAAATAATTGCTGTCATTTTAAAAAGGAAAGACAATGTAGAACAAATTAAAAATTTTTAAAATGCATGTACTACTGCACTAGCTGAAGTGGCTCCGGAAAACAACACCTTTGTAGTTGAAGTGCCAAACAACAACGCTGGAGCAACTTAAATGCCTCAGCCAAACAACAACGCTGGAGCAACAGAAATGCCTCTGCCAAACAACAACGCTGGAGCAACTGAAATGCCTTAACTATATAACAATGCTGAAGCAACTGAAATGCCTTAGCCAAACAACAACGCTGGAGCAACTGAAATGCCTCCGCCAAACAACAACGCTGGAGCAACTGAAATGCCTCCGCCAAACAACAACGCTGGAGCAACTGAAATGCATCAGCAAAACTACAACTCTAGAGCAACTGAAATGCCTCTGCCAAATAACTAGAGCAACTGAAATGCCTCAGCCAAACAACAACGCTGGAGCAACTGAAATGCCTCCGCCAAACAACAACGATGGAGCAACTGAAATGCCTCAGCCATACAACAACGCTGGAGCAACTTAAATGCCTCTGCCAAACAACAACGTTGCAGCAACTTAAATGCCTCAGCCAAACAACAACGCTGGAGTAACTGAAATGCCTTAACTATACAACAACGCTGGAGCAACTGAAATGCCTCCGCCAAACAACAACGCTGGAGCAACTGAAATGCCTCAGCAAAACAACAACTCTAGAGCAACTGAAATGCCTCTGCCAAACAACAACGCTGGAGCAACTGAAATGCCTCAGCCAAACAACAACGCTGGAGCAACTGAAATGCCTCCGCCAAACAACAACGATGGAGCAACTGAAATGCCTCAGCCATACAACAACGCTGGAGCAACTGAAATGCCTCTGCCAAACAACAACGCTGCAGCAATTGAATTGGAGGATCATGAGACTGACGAAGTTGGATCATCACACACACCTTATCACTCTGCAACTGCTGAAGAGATACATTTAATTATATATTTTAAACAAATTTCATATGAAGTAAGACAAAAAAAATTGTACTGACAATTCTGTTGTGCCCTCTAGTGTGTGTGTTTGGTTGTATGCGCGCTGTTGCGTTTGTCTATGCCGCTGCTGCTATGCCCTCCTTGCTGTCCGTTGTGTCCGCCTATATTTTGTGTCCTTGCTATTGTGTGTGTTTGTCTTTATGCATATATCATGCTACTATTTATATGGTATTCAACACTCCTCATTTTGATCACTATTCACAGAACATTCATCACTTTCATAAACTCATATTCATACTCATCATTTTTGTCTACAATGGAAAATCCATCCCAACTCTCAGAACATTCTTCTTTTAGTGACAAACAGAGTATTAAAAACATATTCTTCTATACTTACCAATATATGCCTGTATTAGGAGCCTTTCTTTCTTTGGAAATGCACCAGTCAACAAATATTATTGATGAATCAAAAATCATTAAAAACTTTGGTAATCACATTTTTAACATTGATGAGTGTGATATATTTAGTGATATTTTTTAACACCGTGGTCGAAAGGCCACGAAACGGATGCATTTTACCATGCTTCGTTCTTATCGCACTTGATGGGGTCGTTTCATATATGTGTATCACCCGTTTATCATCTCTACCTAGTTACATATCTACAGCTATCTGGTTCACAGTTGAATGCATTGCTATCATTTTAAAAAGGAAAGACATTGTAAAACAAATTAAACATTTAAAAAATGCATGTACTACTGCACCAGCTGAAGTGGCTCCGGAAAACAACACCCTTGCAACCCCTGAAGTGGCGGCAAACAACATCCCTGAAATGGCTCCGCTTAACAACACCTCTGAAACAGCTGAAGTGCCTCCGCCAAACAACACCCTTGAAACAGCTGAAGTATCTGCGCCAAACAACAGCACTGAAACACCAAACAACGCCCCTGAAACAGCTTAAGTGCCTCTGCCAAACAACACTCCTGAAACAGCTTAAGTGGCTCCGCCAAAAAACACCCCTGAAACATCAAACAACACCCTGAAACAGCTGAAGTGCCTCAGTCAAACAACACCATGAAACATCGAACAACACCCATGAAATAACTGAAGTGCCTCTCCCAAACAATACCCTTGAAACCCCAAACAACACCCCAGAAACAGTTGAAGTGGCTCCGCCAAACAACACCCCTGAAACACCAAACAACACCCATGAAACAGCAAATGTGCCTCAGCCAAACAACAACGCTGGAGCAACTAAAATGCCTCAGCCAAACAACAACGCTGGAGCAACTGAAATGCCTCAGCCAAACAACAACGTTGGAGCAACTGTAATGCCTCCGCCAAACAACAACGCTGGAGCAACTGAAACGCCTCCGCCAAACAACAACGTTGGAGCAACTGAAATGCCTCAGCCAAACAACAACGCTGGAGCAACTGAAATGCCTCAGCCAAACAACAACGCTGGAGAAACTGAAATGCCTCCGCCAAACAACAACGCTGGAGCAACTGAAATGCCTCCACCAAACAACAACGCTGGAGCAACTGAAATGCCTCCGCCAAACAACAACGCTGCAGCAACTGAAATGGCGGATCATGAGACTGACGAAGCTGGATCATCGCACACATCTTATCACTCTGCAACTACTGAAGAGATACATTTATCTATATATTCTAAACAAATTTCATATGAAGTAAGACAAAAAAATTTGTACTGACAATTCTGTTGTGCCCTCTAGTGTGTGTTTGGTTGTATGCGCGTTGTTGCGTTTGTGTATGTCGCTGCTGATGTGCCCTCATTGCTGTGTGTTGGGTCCGCCTACGTTCTCTGTCCTTGCTATTGTGTGTGTTTGTCTTTATGCATATATCATGCTACTATTTATATAGTATTCAACACTCCTCATTTTCATCACTATTCACAGAACATTCATCATTTTCATAAACTCATATTCATACTCATCATTTTTGTCTACTATGGAAACTCCATCCTCACTCTCAAAACATTCTTCTGTTAGTGACAGACAGAGATTTAAAAACATAATCTCATATACTTAACAATATATGCTCGCATTAGGAGTCTTTCTTTCTTTGGAAATGCACCAGTCAACAGATATTTTTGATGAATCACAAATCATTAAAACTTTGGTAATCACATATTTAACATTGATGAGTGTGATATATGTAGTGATATTTTTTAACACCGTTTGCGAAAGGCCACGAAACGGATGCATTTTACCATGCTTCATTCTTATCGCACTTGATGGGGACGTTTCATATATGTGTATCGACTGATTATCACCTCTAGATAGTTACATATCTACAGCTATCTGGTTCACAGTTGAATGCATTGCTGTCATTTTAAAAAGGAAAGACACTGTACAACAAATTAAAAATTTTAAAAATGCATGTACTACTGCACCAGCAGGAGTGGCTCCAGAAAACAACACCCTTGCAGCACCTGAAGTTGTGGCAAACAACATCCCTGAAACAACTGAAATGGCTCCGCCAAGCAACACCCCCGAAACAGCTGAAATGCCTCCGCCAAACAACACCCTTGAAACACCAAACAACACCCCTGAAACAGCTGAAGTGTCTGCGCCAAACAACACCCCCGAAACACCAAACAACACCCATGAAACAGCTGAAGTCCCTCCGCCAAACAACACCCCTGAAACAGCTGAAGCGGCTCCGCCAAACAACACCCCTGAAACACAAAACAACACCCCTGAAACATCTGAAGTGCCTCTGCCAAACAACACCCGTGAAACATCAAGCAACACCCATGAAACAGTTGAAGTGCCTCCGCCAAACAACATTCCCGAAACCCCAAACAACACCCATAAAAGAGCTGAAATGCCTCTGCCAAACAACACCCCTGAAACAGCTGAAGTTGTTCTGCCAAACAACACCCCTGAAACACCAAATAACACCCTTGAAACAGCAGGAGTGTCTCCGCCAAACAACACCCCTGAAACACCAAACAACACCCATGAAACAACCGAAGTGCCTCCGCCAAACAACATCTCTGAAACACCAAACAACACCCCTTAAATAGCTGAAGTGCCTCTGCCAAACAACACCCCCTGAAACACCAAACAACACCCCTGAAACAGCTGAAGTGGTTGTGCCAAACAACACCCCTGAAACACCAAACAACTCCCATGAAACAGCTGAAGTGCATCCGCCAAACAACGCCCCTGAAACACCAAACAACACCCCTGAAACACCAAACAACACCCCTGAAACAGTTGAATTGCCTCCGCCAAACGTTACCCCTGAAACACCAAACACCACCCCTGAACAGCTGAAGTGCCTCCGCCAAAAAAACACCCCTGAAACACCAAACAACACCCATGAAATAGTGGAAGTGTCTCCGCCAAACAATACCCCTGAAACAGCTGAATTTCCTCCGCCAAACAACACCTCTAAAACACCCAACAACAACCCTGAGACAGCTGAAGTGCCTCCGCCAAACAACATCCCTGAAACATCAAGCAACACCCCTAAAACAGCTGAAGTGCCTCCTTCAAACGACACCCCTGAAACATCAAACAACACCTATGAAACAGTTGAAGTGCCTCCGCCAAACAACACCCCTGAAACACCAAACAACACCCCTGAAACAGCTGAAGTTGCTCCGCCAAACAACATCCCTGAAACACCAAACAACACTCCTGAAACAGCTGATTTGCCTCCGCCAAACAACACCCCAGAAACACCAAACAACACACCTGAAACAGCTGAAGTGCCTGCGTCAAACAACACCCCTGAAACACCAAACAAGACCCATGAAGCAGCTGAAGTCCCTCCGCAAAACAACACAACTGAAACAGTTGAAGTGGCTCCGCCAAACAACACCCCTGAAACACCAAACAACACCCTTGAAACAGTTAAAGTGCCTCCGCCAAACAACAAACCTGAAACATCAAACAACACCCATGAAATAGCTGAAGTGCCTCCGCCAAATAACACCCCTGAAACACCAAACAACACCCCTGAAACAGCTGAAGTGGCTCCGCCAAACAACACCTCTGAAACACCAAACAACACCCATGAAACAGCTGAAGTGCCTCCGCCAAACAACACCCCTGAAACACCAAATAACACACATGAAACATCTGAAGTGCCTCCGCCAAACAACACCCTTGAAACAGCTAAAGTGGCTCTGCCAAACAACACACCTGAAACACCAAACAATACCCATGAAACAGCTGAAGTGCCTCCGACATACAACACCCCTGAAACACACAACAACACCCATGAAACAACTGAAGTGCCTCCGCCAAACAACACCCTCGAAACACCAAACAACACCCCTGAAACAGCTGAAGTGGCTCCGCCAAACAACACCCCTGAAACAGCTGAAGTGCCTCCGCCAAACAACACCCGTGAAACTCCAAACAACACCCATGAAACAGCTGAAGTGCCTCTGCCAAACTACACCCCTGAAACACCAAACAACACCCCTTAAACAGCTGAAGTGCCTCCGCCAAAAAACACCCCTGAAACACCAAACAACGCCCATGAAACAGCTGAAGTGCTTCCGCCAAACAACACCCCTGAAACAGCTAAAGTGCCTCCGCCAAAAAACATCCCTGAAACACTAAACAACACCCCTGAAATACCAAAAGACACCCCTGAAAGAGCTGAAGTGCCTCCGCCAAACAACACCTATGAAATAGCTGAAGTGCCTCTTCCAAACAACACTCCTGAAACACCAAACAACACCAATGAAACAACTGAAGTGCCTCCGTCAAACAAGACACCTGAAACACCAAACAACACCCCTGAAATTGAGGAAGTGGTTATGCCAAACAATACCCCTAAAACAGCTGAAGTGCCTCCGCCAAAAAATACCCCTGAAACACCAAACAACACCCATGAAACAGCTGAAGTGCCTCCGACAAACAACACCCCTGAAACACCAAACAACACCTCTGAATAAGTTGAAGTTGTTCTGCCAAACAACACCCCTGAAACAGCTGAATTGCCTCCGCCAAACAACACCCCTGAAATAGCTGAAGTGCCCCCGCCAAACAACACCCCTGAAACAACAAACAACACCAATGAAATAGCTGAAGTGCCTCCGCCAAACAACATCCCTGAAACACCAAACAACACCCCTGAAACAGTTGAAGTGCCTCCGTCAAAAAACACCCCTGAAACACCAAACAACACCCATGAAACAGCTGATGTGTCTCTGCCAAACAACACCCCTGAAACACCAAACAACATCCCTGAAACAGCTGAAGTGGCTCCGCCAAACAACACCCCTGAAACACCAAATAACACCCATGAAACAGCTGAAGTGCCTCCGCCAAACAACACCCCCGAAACACCAAACAACTCTCATGAAACAGCTGAAGTGCCTCCGCTAAACAACACCCCTAAAACAGCTGAAGTGGCTCCGCCAAACAACACCCTTGAAACACCAAACAACACCCCTGAAACAGCTAAAGTGGCTCCGCCAAACAACACCCTTGAAACACCAAACAACACCCATGAAACAGCTGAAGTGCTTCCGCCAAACAACACCCCTGAAACACCAAACAACACCCCTGAAACAGCTGAAGTGTCTCCGCCAAACAACACCGTTGCAGCAGCTGAAGTGGCGGATCATGAGACTGACGAAGCTAGATCATCGCACACTTCTTATCACTCTGCAACTGCTGAAGGGATTGGATCATAGTCTTCATTCGGCCACAATGTCATTTCTTCAACTGAATGGGTCGTATAATGCAGCACAACCTATCAACTTGTAACTGAAGCAGTGGCTGGATCATAGGGTATGTTTGGATTAGAGGCAGAGTTTAGTGTCCATTATGTTTGCTGGATCATATGATATGTTTGGATTAGAGTTAGAGTTTAGTGTTCATGTTAATTTTGTATTAGAGTTAAGTTATTAATAGTAGTTTTTATGGTGTTTTTTTTTTCATTTTGAGCTTTTTTTATTGGTGTGTTTCTTTTAATAATCAACATTTGTTTTAAACCTAAACGAAATTTTAAATGTCAACTTCAATGACAAGTTTAGTTTATGTAATTCAAATAATGAAAAAGAACCTTTAATTTAGTTAAAAAGAATAACCTCAATTTGATTTTATCAAAAGGATGATAAATCTATCGTACAAATTAAATAAGTGTTATTTAGTTACAAGGAAAAATCATATAAAAAAAATAGATAGAAATAAGATGTTCTAGAGTTTTACAAGTTCAACGACTTTCAAGAAAAAATAAAGGTATCGATAGGTATATCTACCTCAATAATGTCATACATCAAATGTTTAGAATCTTAAGCTATGACTAAACCTTAAAATTCAAATCAACATGCTCAAACACACCTTGGTTGGCTCCCTAGAGTGTGTTTGGATAAGAGATTTTTACAAAGGAATGTAATTTGTTAAAGTAATTCAAACAGTACATTAAGCCACAGACGATATAAGTGTTAAATTTAAGGGATGGTTTTGAATATTTACTCATAAAACTAATAGTTACCATCTCACTTAACCACCTCAAAAACACATCACATTCGTATGAGTGAGAATCATACTCAATATTCCAAGATTTACAACACTTACCCACACAGTTTACATCAAACTCTTATGCTAGACTACAATTGTATTAGTAACCAACAAAATAATGAAACCAATACAAAATAATATTTGAATTCATATTTCATATTGCTCTTTTTACTTAACGAAAAAACTCTTCATTTGTATCAAGGAGTATGTAATATACAAAGAACTCAAATCTAATATAATAAATCAATAAACAATGTAAATTTAAGCATTTAACACTGACAGTAGAAAGAAGAAATAATGATGATGGAGATCTTTTATTTTGTTATTACAAAAACTGCTAGAATAACAAAACTGTCCCTATTGTTGGACCTTGAGTACTGGGAAGGCTATTACATCTCTAATGCTGGGAGAATTTGTCAAAAGCATCACAAGCCTATCAATTCCAAGTCCCTGGAGAGATTATACTCTTAGTAAATGAAATTTAAAAACAGCAACAACAAAAAAATAAACTATACAAAAACATGGAAATAGATTATGTACCATTCCAGAAGCTGGAGGCATTCCATACTCCAAAGCTGTTACAAAATCATCGTCAAGAGTCACTTCATACAACTCATCCTCATTTTCTATTCCTTCTTTCTTATCCCCATTTGTTGAAACAGCTGCTCTTTTCTTTTCATGTTGTCTAACTTGATCTTCTAGACGTCCTCTCTGTAAAGTACAAATAATGCAACCATTTTCTTCACTATCAAATCAAACTACTCAGTCTTCAATAATTAACTCGAGACAAGGTATCATGAACAGAACCCCGCTTATCTATTTCTAGTAGTGTCCAGAAAAATTGAAATAAAAGAATAAAAGTGTATTGTTGAAAACCAAATCGAAAATAGAATTCTCCATAAGGGTTTTCCCCTTCATCGAGAATCTTTCTTTTCACTTATAAAGTATCACACACTGGTTTAATTATAATACTTTTGCTACGCTATAAGTCATTAAATATGCATAAATGGTAGTTTTTTGCTATCCAATGCCATCTTTCTTTCTGTTAAGAAAATGTCATATATCTTGTTTAGGTGTTATTCCAGATACAACAAAAATAAAAGATAAACTCTTCTGAACTAACAACGACATGAAGATTCCTCTATAAAAAACAGTTGAAGATAAACCTACATCATGACTTACAGAGAATTCATAACATTATCATATATTCATCTCCTACTAGGGTCTTTTTCCTTTTTCCGAGTTGTATAGAAAATGAAATAGTTGCTGACAAACACATTATAATTAGTCTGTGGTGAGTTAAACACCTAGAAAACAAGTTGTGCTTAGTTTGTGGTGAGTTAAACACCTACAAAACAAGTCGTGCTGCCTGAATGTGAAAAGTTTAAAAATTATGGAAGCTTACCTGATCTATAGGATCAGTCAATTCTGAGAATGCGTTGCCTAGTTCACGACCACAAATGAAAAGTTCAAACCTCTCAGTCAAACCTGTGGATCTAATGGAGGATCAAGTGTAAGATTGAAGATAATATCTAAGAAACAGGAAATGTGTACGAGATTATGTTAATCAGTAGATTAAGATGTCTTTTTCACAATAAATTTTGCTGTCATGAAAACAAAGGGCAAAGCCAATTGATAACAGAAAAATTTCAAATTCAATGGAATAGAAAGTTATAAAGGAATGTTGATAACATCTATCTTATGGACTTTGGGTCAAAGCACATTTAATACCGGCAACAAACATCATTAACATTACACAATATCTTGTAAACTGTGTGTCTACCTGCGATGTGGTTTAGCCAATGGAGATATCTCAATTGGGTAGTCTAAAACAAATGTAGGTTGGATGAGCTTGGGTTCTACAAATATCTCAAAAACCTAAGTACACAATAGAAGCAAACTGGTTAGTGTATGAAAGTTTAATAGACAATATAACAAATGTAGACAAAAGTAGTTGGCAATATATAGATCACCGCCTGAACAGAAGTTTGACTAATTGTAAATATAACAAACTTTATCAAATAAAATGAATAAAAAAGATGCCTATATGAGAGAGGAAGATGAAGGTGAGGCCAATCAACCTCGTTAAGAAGGTGACCAACAGATTGGCATTCTTCTATGGAAGTTTTATCCTTGCTATCAAGATTCTTTCCAAGGGTACCCAGAGTAGCTTGCTTTGCAACCTCAAGATCATTTCCCAATTCATTGAAATCAACACCAGAAATTTCTTTAACAAGATTGTGCATGGTCTCCCTCCTCCAGGGCCTTTCCAGACATATCTCAACTCCCTATACAGATTCATTACACCCGCTTCAACAAATTCATTATTGAACAGAAAATTAAATTTCTAAGAGAAGACTGCCAATGCTCATTGTACACCAGCACAAGAGAACTGTAAAGCAATCAGAATAATATTATAATATCAAGTTCAACTAATTTGAAGGGAAAATAATAAGGAGCGATAGAAGAAACCTTGCAGCATTGAAGACCATGTTGAGGTTCTATACAAGCCAGTAACTTACCATTCCCAAGTTTATTTTGAAAACATAGTAAACAATTTTTAATAACATCAATGCTGAATTTGATTCATAATATAGTATTTATTTAAATATATTAATCAGAATCAAGTGTCTTTTCTTTGTCAACATGGCATCCCTTTTATCACCTGACCAATAAAATTTTAGGTTGATAACAACAATGTTTTACCTGATAATCAATGGTGAGCTTCCCGTGAACTGCAAGAGCACATTGAGTGACAATTTCCTCTGCCATATTCATCATGCTTTGGTAGTCTGAGTATGCTTCATACATCTAAAGATTAGCTAATATGAATAGATTTCAGAGTGTAATTCCGATAATATGAAAAGTACAAACTATACAACAATGCAAATTGAAATATCATGCAAACATTGTATACACTCAATATTTACACTCATCCCAAAGTACTAAAACTTAGATTTTCAGGGCACACTTGAAAAGACATGTGTTGATCCACATTAGGATTTGACAAAGTTTTATGTGGATGATGGATGCCTGAACAGCCATTTTCTTTTATTTGATCGTGGGACTGAATGTATAAAGATTGGCAACAAAGTATAAAAAAGGGAAAACAAGTGCTATAAAGCTCCTGCTATAGTGGGTGGGATTCACAACCATTTCCCATTACGAATATATTATATATTTGTAGGTAGCTTTACCATGCATTTGCAAGAGACTAATTACACAACTCAAATCCATGACCGCCAGTAGTTGTTCAATAGCATGATATCCAAAATAACATCTATTTAAAAATAACCAAAGCAACTCTTCCTAAATTTAAGCTTCAATTTACCTCGATAGTTGTAAATTCAGGATTGTGGCGAGTTGAAATTCCTTCATTTCTAAATATTCGACCAATCTCATATACTTTTTCAAACCCACCCACCTGTCATAAAGGAAAGTTTTAAAATGGTTAAAAACTAGACTAAACCAATAAAATTGTCTAAGTGCACAATCTCAAATTTTATTGCTTGAGGAAATCCTCTCTATGCCAAGATCAAGACAACGGTTTTTCAAAAAGTTAGCAGCTGACACAAAAATGAAGTTCTCCTTTAAAGAAAAGGCAGCATTCTGATTATTTATACTGTATAGAAAGAGCAATACTTCATGATGCTCGAAGATCTTGGACTAGTAATCTAATTCTTTTGCAGTACATTCGTGATGATCACTAGACATGTCTCTTTTTTTAAACATGACGTTAGATCCTGACTCCTTACTATATAAGAAAATAAAAAGAGGTTGATTCCTCAACATTTCCTTCCTTTGAAAATTAAAAACACAATGCTTTTTAAGCTGTTGTCTGACTGTAAGCTGATCGAGAACTTTACAGATAAAAAATATTTGAAATCTCACCAGCATTCTCTTTAGATGCAATTCAGTCGCAATTCTCAGATATAAGTCCCTTCCAAGAGAATTATGGTATGTAACAAATGGTCTGGCTTCTGCTCCCCCAGCTGCTCCCTAGTCAATGAAATTAATCAGAAAAAAGGGAACCCTCCGTGTAAAAAATGCAAGATTTCTCTATATAAGGCAAACAATATTCTACGGTAAATTCAGCCATGGTAGTTGTGAAATGTGAATAACAAAATCCTTCTTTTTCATGATTTGGAACAATTACAACAACAATCCATATTGTGGAAGAACCGTGAATTGGCATGCAGATCGCTGTGGGTAAGAGCGAAGTTTAGAACATTATATGGTTTACATATCCCTTTATTTCCTTAACATTTTGTATGATGAACCCCATCTATACACAAAGAATAACATCTAATTCTAAAGCCATCTAGTTACTGCTTTGACAAACTTCGTATCATTTTATTACCGAATTGTAGGTAATAAATTGTTGTCAACTGTAGATCGTGGAAAATAGCGGTTTGTTCAAATTATGTGTTGCTATAGTGCTGCAATAGCGGCTATTTGACAACACTTTGTACTACATAGCTTATTGCGGAACAATGGCGATTTGTTCAATTTTCACTATGCTTTAGCGATTATTTGACAACACTGTGTAGGTATAATACTCTAAATGTAAACAAAAATTACTAAATTACAACAGAAACAAACATGTGATCGAACAAGAAAGAAATACCAACAAGGTGATGAAATAGATTTCTAAAATGAATGGCTACTTGACGAGAAATTAGCAGTACTGTCATTTTAGTTACCATAAAAAGTTTAGCACTGAATTGATAACAGCAAGGAATCAAATAAACTCGGAAGAAGGTAAAAAGAGGAGGCAAATTGGTCAATTACTTATCACCAATAAGTTAGCCTAGTAAAATCACAACTAACGATGATAAAACCAACTATTTAAGAGTAACAAGTGGGAAAAAGCCATTTAATTGAGATCTTGTAACCCCTATATCAATCTGACGTTCATGAGAGCCAGAACAATGCATCAACATATGAGAATAATAATACAAGTAAATAATGCTTACCAAACTGACTTGTTAGAATATCACAATTACTTCTTAGCGATTGATGCTCTTCGCATTTTATAAATATTAAATAATAATAAAATTATTTCTCACATATAAAAATCAAATAACAAGCAGAATCCCCATAGGCACTTTTCCTAGCAAGAAAAAATTGGGTAAGTACATGAAAATCAACAAACCTGCAAAACTGGAGTTTCTACCTCAACGAAACCTAAAGAATCCATTGTCCTCCGTATCTCTGATACAACCTATTTGAATGGAATTGATCAGGAAAATAATACAAATAGTATATGCTCAGGCATGGAAAAATGGAGAGGTATTTCTTTTTAAAATTATATCAGACATAAACACAGAAAGTAAGGCTACAATAACAATCTTTCAAATGATATATCCATTAACAGCATACAAAGAAAATAAGTAGCCATAGAGTAACAAGATAGATATATTGATGTATATCATAATGTATTACAGCCTGAAAGTCCAAAGATAATGAGCCCATGCTCAATCGTTTTACCAAAAGTCTACTCCAAGACATCACAACTGTCATGTTGGTACTGAATATTATGAGTCGCCATCTGAATGGTTATAATCACTCTAAGAAAGATCCCTTTTATTTGATAGAAAAAATAAAATTTTCAAATCTATGATACACTTTAGTGAATATGGTTGGGGTATAACTCTGATATCTTTAAGTAAAGGTAAAAATTGGGCGGCTTTGATGTCCGTTAATGTTATCTTTTTCTCTTGGCTGTTTTATGTTTTCCTTTTAAGTTGAGAAGAATCTCTTATCCTCTAAATTTAGTGTAATACATATCTTCTTTTCATCTTGATAAATTGCTTCGTTTGGTTAAAATAGGAAGAAAAAAATTACTAGACAAATTTCAAGTATATGTAGGAGAGCGATATGATATATAAAAAAACACAGGGAAGTGACCAAAAGAACGGAGATGACAAGGATCTAATTCTAGAGCACTTGATCTTTACATATTTTGATACCATGTCATAAGTTGGATATCCTAAAAGTTCAAGTTGTTAAGTGAAAGCATAGGAATTGCTTTATTTAACATCTCTGACACAATTAAATTGTCTAGTCCCTCTATCAATACATATCAAAAATGAAAACTCCCTTGAAAACAAAACAACTATGAGCAGAACGCCAATGAGAAGCCATAAAAACAATCTTATCTGGTTAACTATAGTGGGAAAAAGATGCACTCAAAGATGTAGGCAATCTCCTCCAACGAAATATACCAATGAATTGCAAGAACATGTGTCCCTAAAATTTTACCTTCCTGGTTTTAACTAGAACATTAATATGAGAAATGGCTCCAATTAAAAGGATACGTTAAATAAATATTTACCAGCCACATTAAAAAAAGAATGCAAAGATAGTTATAACCCAATTAAAAGGCATGGAATCAAAGAAAGACAAAATGAACTTTCTAAACGAACAACAAATAAAATTTTTAATGTTAAAATCAAAACTAAAGCAAGTAGCAATGATTCCCGAAAGCAAATAACGTTTGGAAGATGAACCACCTTTGCTCTTTTGCGGAATACATCAGCTACCTCTGGATTTGCAATCATATCTACATACCTAACCACAAGTCCGCAATAAACATGAAAAAGAAATATTTGAAAAAGGGACTACTCAATTTTCAGTCTAAGGGTGAGAATAATAATTAGAGATACTGTAGAAATAAAATAGAAAAAGAAATAGTGGTAAACATAAAGAGAATAGGAAACAAATAAAAATAAAACCATTAAAAATAATTTGACGGATGAAAATATTTACTAGTGATGAGAAAGAAAGAATGATTGGATGAAAGAAAGAACACCAGATTTGATATCCTCCAACAAAAATAAAATACGTTACAAGAAGAGAACTACGTAGTCTAAAAGTATTGTAATGAAAGAAATATCACCGATAAAATACCAAATGCATTATTAGTATATAACAGCAATGATAACAAGTAAGAGAGAAACAAATATGATATTGAAGTACAAGCTTACCTCTGGCGATAGCGTTTATCTATATCAGTTAGACCATGATATTTGTCAGGCAGCGGAAGCAAAGATTTTGTAAGGATTGCAAAAGATAGGGCACACACAGAAAGTTCTCCTGAAGCCAACAAAGAACACGAGAAGGTGGTAAAGCTGTAATAAAAGAAAATTTCAAAAGAATGGCCTACTGATTTATGCACTATCTGAATTATTACAACAAAATATAAAAAAGTGAATGGAGATCATATTTATTAGAAACTGGACATTCTTGAAAGACCACCACGATGCAACTCAAACATTGAGTACAGTTAATCTTCCACTTAATTTGTCACCACTTAATTAGAGAAATAAAATGAACATTTTCTGAAATCGCTTTTGCATAAAATGAATTTTACCTTTACTTGTAAAAAATAAAAAATGTTAGGTATCTTGCATGATTGACCCGTCCCAAATAATAGGCAAATGAAAATGTAGCCAAGATGGTTGTTTTTGCGTAATAACTTAATAAGTATTCATGCACTTATGCGGAAACAACACAAATACAGAGAATATACCCAAAAGGATGCAACTAATAGGTTAGAAGTTCCCCAATAAACAATGTTTTGGATACATCCAACTAGACACAGCTTAGACTTCCAGTTGGAATAAACACCTGTCTACGTTGTAATCTTCTTTTAATTAAAAGGAAAAACACTTCTCGAAAATATAACATCTCCCCAAAACTCTCATCTTCACTAACATTCTAGAGTTTGTATATGTCAAGTCAGAAGAAAACTTTCAGTATCTTAATTTACAAAAACAAGGGCACGTACACATGAATTCACAAGCATGCAAATCATAGGGCTACTGCAAGCACACACTTTGTTTTTACATTGAGGTAGCACACAAATCAGATGGAAATCCAATATAAAATATTGACTTTCAAGCTGAAGAGATAGCATGTATGTAGAGCAATGCATGGTATATCAATTAACTGAAAAACCAATTTCTGACCCAAAAAGGAAAAGAAAATTTATTTAAGTCTAAGATGTCTTTACCTTTTTCCGTGCGTTTTATTGTTCCTCTTACACCTAGTATATCACCAATATCAACATGTGCCTTTAACTGCTCAAACTGACCATCTACAAGTCTCTCCTTATCGCAATAGAGCTGAAATCATAGATTTTAACTGCAGTTAGAACTTCTCACAGTCTATCCACAACATTTGTCCTAAAGAATGAAGATAACTATGAAGACTTAAGAATAAGAATAGGGATTATATATACTTAAAAGTTAACAAAAGTGTGACATGTCTTAGATCAAAGTTATAATAAATGTACAAAGACAATAAAAGGTGTAAAAAAAACCTGAATTGTCCCCGAATCATCTCTTAGTGTCAAAAACGCAAGCTTTCCAAATGCCCTCCTTGCAACAATTCTTCCCGCGACAGATACATGATCATTCTCACTATTAGTTTCTTCCCCATTTCCTAAATCTCTATAAATATCTTGCAACTGATTAGCACTGTGCGTTTTGTTCCATTCATAAGCATAGGGGTTGAGCCCTTTGCTTCTAAGTTCTTCAACCTACAAAACAACCAATAAGCAGGGTTGGCAAAAATACTAATTTTTTTCTTCAATTGAGAAAACAATCTTCTCAAAATAAAGACAAATAGTTAATCCGTTTGACAAGCACACAACAAAAATCCATCACATAGTTCAAACTAACCATACTCAAAGAAAGGTCTAAGCAATAAGGTACGTACCTTCTTCAAGCGTATGGCTCGAATGGCCTCCCTATCGGAGGTGGAAGTGGTGGAGGGTGAGGAGGAGCTCCGGCGGTTACGACCGGCGGAGGCAGTAGAAGAAGAGGAGGCGCGGATAAGAAGGGTGCGAGGTGTTTGACGAAATGCGTGAAAGTGAAATTGAAAGAAATGGTTCTTGAGTGGGTGCCATGTTAGGTTCAACAGTTTCAGCGCCTCCCCCATTTTCCACTCTATCTATCTATCTCGCGCCCACTTCAAGATTGGCTTGCTTCGCATCAAACTAACTCTATATTTATCTTTTTTTTGTAAAGTGATCAAAATTGGACTGGGAGTTGTACCGTAATCGAATAAATTATTTAAAATTCGACAAGTTATATGTTACTCTTAAAAATGATGCTGTTCTTAGTTTTTTAATGTGTTACTTTACCTATATTAGTATCTATATATTATATGTTAAATTGATTAAATTATTTGTTTTGATAATTTATTTTTTCAATTTCATTCTTTTAAATTTAATAAATTATTTTTTAGTTTTTTATTTAATTAAAATTAAAATTATTATTAATCGAAAGTTCATAACTCTTTCGTTTTCTCTTGCGAAATTGCTCCACCACCAAAAGAGAAATTGCTCTCCTCCGCTCTTTTTTTATCGTCATGTGAAGATCTTTCAATTGTTCTTGTACTATCGCAAGAAGATCTCTTCTCAATCTCACTCTTAATTTACTCGTGTTTACGTCGATGTCGTCTAAGTATTATCGACCATGTACCGTTATCGTGCTGTCGTTTTCAGGTCCGTCTTTAATTCTTAATTAACTAACTATAACGATGAAGATAGATAATGCAAAAAGGGGGGTCTAAGGCCCAATTTTATAAACTTGTTTATTTATACAACTTTTTAAACCTTTATACAATTTTAAAAAAATTAAAAGACATTAGTATATATAAATATAAACTAAAAATATTAAAAGTATCATATTACATTATTTTTTAAAAGTATTTTTATTATGTTTATTATTATTTTAATTTTTTTAAATGTGTATCTTTCACATATCGTATCCTTATTTTTTCAAGAAATGATTGCCGTATCGGATACGGTACTATTTGATACTCGTATTGCATCTGTGCATAATTATAGGTAGAGAGTATAGTCTGTGTAGGATGACTTGGTTACAAGGGTGCATAGATGAATCTCATAGTGATATAGTCTATTGTTGAGAATGTGAGTTTTGACTTGTTCTCTGTTTGTGCTTATATTGATATTGAGATAATTAAAGAACTAACTTATTACTACAAAGTGAAAATCGTTCTTGCATTTGATTATTCCTCCATTTTAGTTGTTTATAATTTTAACTCGTTCCTCTTTATTTTCATACCTTTAGTATTGTTTAAGATTTAGAGTTTTCCTCCATTTTTTAAATTTCTAATTTTGTACTTATAATATTGTAGTTGTTATATACTAATAAGTAATATTAGAAAAGAAATAATATATGGATACAATAAATAAATTAAAAACAAAAGACAAATTTTTTTACTTCTGACAAATCTCCTAATGTGCATTTTATTCCCTTTGTGTCATCCTGTTGTGTGTGTTTGTGTTGACGCGACTGATGTTCCCTCCTACTGTGTGTTTGTGTATGCGCTCTCCTGTTGTGTGTTTGTGTCCGCCTTACTTCTGTTGTGTGTTTGTGTTTGCCCTACTCCTGTTGTGCCTTCCTTGTTGTGTGTATTTTTCTTTTATGTATATCATAGGCCACCATTTATATGGAGAAATGCTATTTGGACACACAAATTGACATATAATTGATCACAATGCAATATTTATTGTTCATACATACTAATATCTCATTAAATTTGACTTTTTATATATGTTGATGACAGAACTGTGAGCCATACTCCATCCCTCTCTCCTTCCACCTTGTCCCTTTCTTTCCGTCTTCCATTTTTCCTCTTTCCCATTCACACCAAAAATCCATATGGCCTAAACATTTTTCCTCTTTCTCATTCACTTTTCCTTTTTCCATTTTCCTCCTCTTTCCTTCAATTCTTTTATTTTTATTTTCGTTAAACATTGAAAAAGAGAGAAAAAATAATGATTTAAGAGGAAGAGGATGAAGGATATGATGAAAATCACATCTTTAAGTAAGTAACAACGGCGATGGTGAAAAATGTATCAAACTCATAAATTTCTTTTTTCTTTTAGGTTCTATTTGATATTTTTGTTGTTTAAGATTATTCCTCTTATTTTGTTGCTTATGATTTCAACTCATTCCTCTTTATTTTCATACCTTTAACATTGCTTAAGATTTATAGTTTTTCCCCAATTTTTCAAATTTCTAATTTTGTACTTGTAATGTTGTAGAAATTGATTGTAAGTTTTCTTTATTTCAAGGTTTGAATTGTGCTTTTTGCACACTAATGCTAAAAGAAATATTATACTTATATGGAGATAATTTAGATCATTCTTCTTAAAAAAATGTGTTAACCATAGAGTTTTACAAATCATAATCAAAGTAGTTAATAATGTACAAATTGTTGGTTAACGAAGTTGATAAAGTGGTTAATGAGTTATCTCTATGCACGATTTAACTTTGGGAGTATTGACTACACGTAAAGTTATATGAGACTTTAAGAATGAAAACTTGTGTTGATTTTGACAATCGCAATTGATTAAAAATACACCCCATTTGATGATTTTGCCAGCAATTAAAGACTTGTAATGGTTGTATGATTGATGGCTTCTTACAATCATGTTAGTTAGTTGTAGTGTAGCTAATTTTTTAGTCAATAGTTTTGTGTGTTTGTGATGACTTGGTGATTTTTGAGGCAATATTCAGGTTTTTGTGCAAGGATAATAATTTGGATGAAATTTTTATTTATTTTGATAGTTACTCAATATATAGGGATTAAAACTAATATTATAATAGTTGATGCATAATACTAGTTTGTATTTGTATTTGGTACAACTTGTGATACTTGTTACTTGTTGCATTATAATTCTATTTTGTCTCTTATAAATATTCAGAATTGAGGTTCTTTTGTATCTGTTATGGACATATGTCCTCCTTTATATATATAATACTCTATTTTCGAATTCATGACAATTTGATTTCATAGTTGATAATGTGATTTTTTATGTTGGTTCTTTTTTATTGGATGATTTGGAGTTGGATTTAAACGAGATATATCTCATGTATCTAACAGTGAGTTACTTACAGAGTGGACACTCAAGTTGATTGAAGAGACACCAACTCTACAATGTAACATTTTGTAGACACAAATTTAACACATAAGTGCAGAGAGACTTTCACACTATAGAATTTGATGCTTAGGATTTGAGACTGATATAAAATTTGTAAAGTAGTATGAACTATAGTTCCAGTATAAAATATTTCATTACAGTCATTTTTGTCCATCAAATTAAATAATTTATTTTAAAAGTACATAATGATTGCAAATAGCAAAATACTAGTTCATTAGCACAACACAATCAAGAAAGGAGACACAATCCAGGGAACATATCCAAAGTGTTGATTTAAAAGTACATATTTATTAGTGTTGGTTTTGTTGTTTTGTTATGCTCATTAAATGCACAAATGATTATTGAAGTTGATATGTGCAATAGAAGTTATACAATATGGATTACTTTGAATTGCATGTTTAATTAGAAAGTGAAGCAATGAAGGAGTTTACACATATAATTAACTTCAACGCTTCTTTGCTTGTATAACTTATTTAATAATAATGACCAAGTTTTCAGTTCAAATCCATTAACCAAATTGTGCACGGAATTAATTAAGGTTTGTTACGCCATTAACCACATGTCTATTTTGTCTACTAAGAATGACGAAGTTTTCAATTTGAATCAATTAACTAAGTTGTGCATATAATTGACCATGACTACTAATCAAATTGAATGTATACAACAAAAATTATTTAAAATAATTAGTTTTTGTTTTTACGAGAATTAAAATAATCAGTTACATATCATCATTTTGACATAAAAAATTAGAAATAATAATACCTTAAATTTTGTTGGACATTGATGCATAATTCAAAATTTAAATTTCATTTTAAATAATTAAATATAAAAATAAAATTGACGTTACTTTTGATTTATTATTAAATAAAAGGCTAAATTACATCTGCGGTCCTTTAACTTAATTTCAGGTAACGTTTTAGTCTTTTATATTTTTTTTCCCGAGTTGGTCCTTTATTTTAATTTTAAGTGACAATTTGATATTTTATGTTTTAAAATATCACAAATGTTGTCCTTTTTTTTACAAAAATTCAAAAAAATCATCAAATTTTTTAAACAAAACCCATAAAATTCATTATCATCTTCAATAAAATACAAATTTAATCAACTTCATAACTTAAATCTTGAAATCAACTCATATTTTCATTCTTTATTTGATGTTGTTGGAGATGAAAATATGAGTGTATTTGAATATTTGAGTTATGAATTTGATAAAATTTGCATTATATTGAAGATGATTATTAATTTTATGGATTTTGGTTGAAAATTTTGATGATTTCTTTGAATTTTTGTATAAAAAGGATAACATTGTTGAAATTTTAAAACATAAAATATCAAATTGTCACTTAAAATTAAAATAAAAGGCCAACTCGGGAAAAAAAAAAAGATAAAAGATTAAAATGTTACCTGAAATTAAGTTAAGAGAACACGGATGTAATTTAGCCTAAATAAAAATTAATTTTAATCTAAATTCAAGTTTAGTAAAAAATAACATAAGCGATATTTTTGTATTTTTCATTTCACGGTTAGAAATATAAAATAAAATAAAAAATAAAAAAACTTCATACTTATTTTATCATTAACTACCATATTATAATATATATATATATATATATATATATATGTAAATATACATTTAAAATTACATTTGATTATATATTCCAAACAAATTTCATTTTATAACGATATATACTATCGGTATATTTAATTTATATATACTATCAATATAAAAAGATAATGAATTACAATAATCCAGATAATTAAAGATTTAATTCATTATATCTTTATCACATAATTAAATTGATAACATTATTGATTTAGAAACGTGTTGTATTCTTTTGGGTATATTTGTTGCATTTGTGTTGTTTCCGCACAAGTGCATGAATACTTATTAAGTTATTACACGGAAAAAAAAACATCTTGGCTACAATTTCATTTGCCTATTATTTGGGACGGGACAATGCGGCAAAAATAAGATACCTAGTATTTTTTATTTTTTTATAAGGGCATTCTTTTGAAATTTTCTTTTATTACAGCTTTTACTAACACATTTTTGTGTTATTTGTTGGCTTTAGGAGAACATTGAGTGTGTGTCCTATCTTTTGTAATCCTTACAAATATCATGGTCTAACTGATATAGATAAACGCTACCGCCAAAGGTAAGCTTATACTTCCATATTGTATTTGTTTCTCTTCTCTTTGTTATCATTGCTATTGTTATATACTAATAATGCATTTTCATATTTTACTGGTGGTTATGTATGTAGATATGATTGCAAATCCAAAGGTAACTGATGTACTCTGCGAAAGAGAGAAAGTAGCTGATGTTTAAAAAAAAAAATAGAAAAAAGACAAATTTTTTTACCTCCAACAAATCTGGCGATGTGCCTGTTGTGTCTTCCTGTTGTGTGTGTTTGTGTTCGCGTCCTCCTATTGTGTGTGTTTTTGTCCGCTCTACTCTTGTTGTGCCCTTCTTGTTGGGTGTGTTTGTGTCTTTATGCATGTCATGGGCCACTATTTATATGGAGAAATATTATTTGGACACATAAATTGACACATAATTGAACACAATACAATATTTACTGTTCATACAAAATATCTCATTAAATTTGACTTTTTATATTTGCTGATGATAAAAATGTGGGCCATACTTCATCCTTATCTCTCCTTCCACTTTGTCTCTTTCTTTCCTTCTTCCATTTTTCCTCTTTCTCATTCACACCAAAAATCCATTCGGGCTAACCCTTATTCCTCTTTTTCATTCACTTTCCTTTTTCCACTTTCCTCCATTTTCCTTCAATTCTTTTATTTTTATTTTCGTTAAACATTAAAAAAGAGAGAAATAGAATGATTTAAGAGGAAGAGGAAGAATGATACGATGAAAATCACATCTTTAAGGAAGTAGCAATGGCGGTGGTGAAAAATGTATCAGACCCACAAATTTCTTTTTTCTTTTATGGTTTATTTGACATTTTTGTTGGTTAAGATTATTCTTCCATTTTTGTTGCTTATGATTTCAACTCATTACTTTTTATTTTCATACCTTTAGCATTGCTTAAGATTTATAGCTTTCCCCCAATTTTTCAAATTTCTAATGTTGTACTTGCAATGTTGTAGAAATTTATAGTGAGCTTTAGAATTTGATTGTGAGTTTTCTTTATTTCAAGGTTTAAAGTGTGTTTTTTGCACACTAATGCTAAAAAAACTATTATACTTATATGGTGATAATTTAGATCATTCTTTATAAAAATAAAAATAAAGTGTTAACTTAGTGTTTTACAAATCTTTATCAAAGTAGTTAATAATGTACAAATTGGTTGTTAATGAAGTAGATAAGGTGATTAATGAGTTATCTCTATGCATAATTTAACTTTAGAAGTACTCGATACACGTAAAGTTATATGAAACTTTAAGAATGAAAACTCGTGTTGATTTCGATCAATATCTATTTTTGAATTATCTTTTAAATTATATTATCCACACTCAATTTCTTTATTTAAATACTTAATATCAATTGAAACTGTTATATTTCTATTATTTTTATTTCTTTTGGAACAATTTTTAAAATTAAGCATATAATATGGTGAATATACATGACATTTCAAAAATTAAAAGTCCCATATTGGTTAGTATTTATGCTAGTATGCTTAACTTGTAACTTGTATGTAATATTGTAACATTTTTCAAAGTCACATATTGGAATCAAGTTGGCCCAATCCCTAGTCTGCAAAAGTCTTTCACGGTGTGCTACATAAGTCTTATTCACCACCATGGTGTGCACCTGTCCTGTTTTTGTAAATTAAGATACTGAAGGTTTTCTTTTGACTTGACATATACAAACTCTAGAATGTTAGTCAAGATGAGAGTTTTGAGGCGATTTTATATTTTCGAGAAGTGTTTTTCATTTTAATTAAAGGAAGATTACAATGTAGAGAGGTGTTTACTCCAAATGTCTAATCTGTCTTTAGTTGGATGAATTAAAAGTTGTTAATTTATTTTGATATATATATATATATATATATATATATATATATATTTAATTTATTTATTATATATATATATATATAATAAATAATAAAATCGATCAACGCATAAATGTTTTTTACCCAAGAATTACGTGAGTTTTGATTTCTCTATTGCATTTAAGGATACGTAGGAGTAAGGTCTTTCCCTTGTCAAATCAAATTAATAAAAAATATTTTTTCTTCTTTTATTGATGTAAATAATTTTTTTTTAATTCTTTTTGGAGTATAAATAAATAAATAAATAGTCTGTATATAATTAATTATAGGGTAACCGTTTTAACGGACGTTGTAGAGTGGTAATACTTTTCATACTCGTAGTCGACTCTCGAATCCGAATTTTTTAGTTCAAAAATTCATTATTTTAGGTTTTATCCAATTTTTTTTTAATAAAAATAAAATTGGTGGCGACTCATTTTTCGTAGACAAACCGGATGCGACAGTTGATTGTCGTATTTTGGCCCGGGAACAAAACATCGTTAAATTTAAAATTATTTAAATACTTTTTTTTAAGAATATTTAGTAAATTATTAAAAGTTCATCCACATAAATTTAAAATTTCAATTTAAAATAAATTAAATATAAACTTTTTAAATGTCATATATTTAATATAAATTTAAGAAAAATATGAATCTAAAAATGAGATTTTGAAATATTTTTTGCAGATGATGTTTTATAATATATAAACATGTCTTGCAAAAATAAACTTTTCAAAATATGTGCTTATATTTCAACAAAGACTAAATGATTGTGTGATAATTTTAGCGGAGACTAAAAATGTGATTTTCCATATGAGTTAAAGAAGAAATTTCAAAATTTATTAGTTCATCTAAATTTTTATACTTACAAAAATTCAAAATAAATAGTCAAAAAACACTACCATATGTGGGAATATATCTTAACCTTAATATCTTGAAAAAATGGTAAAACAAATTTATACTACACATGATGAAAAAAAAAAAAAAAGGTAAAAATTATAGCTATCTACAAGGTCCGTATATATGCTGGGCTAGTGATTGCCATTTGTTTCATGGGTGGCAATAAATTTCCATATAATTTTTTGTTTTGCAGATAAGAGTGGTAGCTAGATGACAAAAAAAAAAAAAAAAAAGTAAATTGAAGTTGAGGGTGCACTTTGTAAAGGGTACTAGATTTTTTTAGCTAAAATGTATCAAAAAAGTATATTAATTATAATTTTATAGTTAAAATAATATTTAAGAAAAATATTAATTACTAATTAATTAGTTAAAAATTGGTCATTCATAAACTAATTAGTTAAAAGATAAACTATAATTTATTAGATAAAAATGAAAAAATACTAATTATAATATATATGGATCAAACGGAATAAATATTTATCATTAATCAATTAACTAAAAGATATTCACAAATAAATTAGTTATGAGAGAAATGTGTATTCAAATTTTTATACTGATAAATTAAGTTTTATATTTAAATTTTAATATTTGACTCATTCGTAAAATTTATGTTATCTTTTTTCCACTTGACTCACACTCAATTCATGCATAAAAAAACATATAAAAATATAGGTACAATTGCTCGTGCAGTTTTTAATTTAATTTCATATAGCACTTTAGTTGTTTTTTTTTTCTTCTTCTCGGTTTAATCATTTATTTAATTTTATTACAAAAATTTAAAAATATAAATAATAAAAATATGAATTTATTTGAAGATTTGAGTTATAAATTTGTTGAAATTTGCATTATATTGAATGCGATGATTATTTTTTTCAGTTTTGTTTGAAAATTTTGATGAATTTTTGTAAAAGAATGATAATATTATTAATATTTAGAAACATAACAGACCAGTTTACTTAAAATTAAATAAAGGACAAAATCAAGAAGAAAACAAAGATAAATAACTGAAGTGTTATATGAAAATTAAGTTAAGAGAACACATAAATAATCATACACCGGTTGTTATTAGATCTATTAAATAAACTAATAAGTAGTACTGAAAATAAAAAATAAAAAATAAAAAAAATTTAAAAGAATTTTTACTATTTAGTATTACTTAATTATAAAATGATCATTAGTATTACTTGATTAATTAATTAATACTATTTTAAGTTCCTGATTTTTTTTTTATAAATATTTTAAGACATTTAAACTTCATTTGCTTGTTGAAATAATATTGATGACGAATCCTTCTTTGGATTTTTCTGCTGCTCCATTAATATTCTTTTTAGCCTTTGGTATATAGGTGATAATTCTCGAATGTTGTTCTTCGCAATTAATTCAATCGTTTCATTCATGGCTTGTTGTCTTTTGCAAAACTTGATGTTTCACTATCTATTGAAGAGCAATATAACTCTTTAAACTCAAAAGTAATTCATTAGCATAAATGTCATTCATGTCTCTCTTTTTCTCTGATCTTTTTCTTCTTGAAAAAATAGACAATGAAGGTGGTGGAATTGTAACTTGAATAAGTGTTCTAACAATCTTTATAAAAAAATAACAAATGTACAAAATATTGTACAAACTTTATAATTAAAAAAAAAGTTATTGTACAAAATATATACATAACAAATATTTGTCAGTCGTAATTAAAAATTAAAAATTGTTTATTGAAACTTGATTCCGACACAAAATAACAATATTGCTAACATTTAATAAGTAATATGTGTATTGATAAAAATAATTCTTCCTTTATCAATTATTTCATTACTTAATAAAGATCACAATTCACATCAATCATTTACATAAATCACATTTAAATTTTTTACTAAATTTTTAAATTAAATATGTTATAAAAATTATTTACATATTGTCTACCTTCATATAATAACAAACTTCACACACTTCCTCTCATAATCCATACACAATTTGCTGCAAATTCATACAAATGAAATGAAGTAAAGTTGTTGGATACCAAAAGAGACATCCACAACAAGAACTATCAAACTAGAAGCAAATTCATAAATTAAATAGTGAAGGTTCCATTACCCACTTATAAAAGCTATACTAAGATCTGATGACATCTTTCATGGTTCTCCAACGATATGTCAGAAGAATCTAAAAAAGTTATACGAGTTTAATGCCATATTAATGGATAAGCAATAATTTCGACTTCTTACATATTTGTTGAATATATATTGGAGGTAAGACCATCACTTTAGGCCTAAAAAATATAATTATTTTACTTAATTAAAATGCCTTCAAAATTATTTTTTGACTTAGTAAAAAAACCTCATTCTAATATTTTTTTAATTAAAACTAATAAACATCTTATTTAAAATTAATATTATCTCATTAAATACAAAATTATCAATTAAAAAGGAGATATTCTAAATTGATTATATTAATTAATTTAATAAATTATATTTTAAAGTGAAAAAATAAATACAAATTTAATATTATCAAAATATTACTTCAGATTTTATAAGATCTCGTATTCAAATTTACTTTAGACCTCTATATACGTCGAACTGATCTTTATTTTAATATAAAAAGAATATAGAAACTGGTTTTGTAGAAATTGGTTTCACAACTCTACATTTTGAATTGTGTTTACGTGAAAATTCATGATGTTTTGGTAGAGTGTTTTTTTCTCATTTGATTTTATCCACTAACTCTTAGATTTGCATAGTGTCAAAATGCACCTTGTGAAATTACAAGTTTCTATGCACATGAATAGGAGCTTGATCTTTCATTATTAATTCAAAAAGAATAATACTAGAATACCTTAGATTTTTCCATCATAGTCGTGGATTGATTTTTCATGGCAATAGATTTATCTCGTATCACATGAATAGGAGCTTGATCTTTCATTATTAATTCTTTATACTAGAGTTAAGTAGATCAATGAATTAATTAAATTGCTTGATTGATCGCTATGTAGAACTCGAAACGTAATTAAAATGAATGAATGAATATATAAAATACCAATTTTGGGACTATATAGATAGATATAAGTTTGTTACCGGTCAAACAAACAAAAACAAATTACCAAATTAATAATGTATCGCAAATATTATGTGAAAAAATATCAAGGATAATATAGAAATTAAAAATAGGCTACACTAAATTAATAATTTCACTTTTTTATTTATGTTTTTTTTATGAAATTTATCACATTTATTATAGTTATAGATATATTATTTTAAAAATCAAGAGTAAAGAAAAGAAAAGTAATTTCTCAAAGAAAATAAATTAAAAAATAATAATTTATTTTTATTTTAAAAAAATTAAAGTAAGAAAATATATTTTATAAAGTAACAAAATAAATTATTTATCAGTCTTGGAATCACTCACATGGTGCCATAATGCCACCTATATCTTTGCATTTCGACTTTAAGACAATGGTTACATATTTGTGGTTAAAAAGTACTATCGCAAAAACACCGTAGGATGTTAGCATGTCTTGTGTGCTTTTTGGGACTCTTCGATTCGAGAATAGATCATCCCATGTATAATTTACAAAAGAAATAAATAAAGTTTAATCTTACATTATTAAAAAAAAAATCTTATACTTTTATTTTCTTCTTTATAAATAGTATAAGATTATACTTTACTCCTTCGTGTGTAAATCACATGTTAATCTTATATTATAAATAGTATAAGATTATACTTTACACCCTCATGTATAAATCACATGTTAAAACTAAAGGTTGAAGTACCACTAATGTTCCATAAAAAATATAGATCAAGTTTTTGAGTTGTGCAATGTTACTAACAAAAATGATAAATATGTTCTTAAAAGAAAATTTCTATCAAAAAGGAATATTGAAACTAAAAAGTTTATATCTAGATTATCATTGACACTTCCCTAAGAATTCTATTTAATTTTTAATGAAGGAAATTTTATTTGATCATTTCATTTGCAATGATCATTAATAAAAGTCAATGACAATATTTTAAGTATGTGAAAGTTTATGTACCACAATATATATTTTTACATGGACAATTATATGTTTTTACGAGTAATATCAATAAAGAGTTTGAAAATCTGGATAATTGATAATCAAGGTCAAGAAACAAACACTACACATATAATTTATAAAGAAGTATTTCAAAATATAAAGTAGACATTTTTAGAAATTTGTATCCAATTTATAAGTTTTTTATTTTTTTATTTTATGTTGAAACAAATATTTTTTGTTCTACAAAATGAAATACAAACTATTATTATATTATATGTTTATTTTTTATTGGCATGTTTTTGTAATTCACATGTCATCGTACCTGTATACGTATAGTTGTCCTTGAATTTGAATATTTTTGAATGAATTTGCAAGATTGTTTGGAAGGGTTAATGGAGCTTTTGGTCCATGCAATATGAGACCAATGTATTTTTAGTATATGTAAAATTACTTTTTTAGACTTCATATCTACACATTCAAATTCTTTTATTTTTTGTTTTTGGTGGCATATTTAAACATAAAAAAACGATTATGTGGATCATTGAGTAAATATTTTGTAATGACGTGACATGTGAATGGTCATTTTATGATAAAATATTTTAATAAAAATATTGATAATTATTAAATTAAATAAATAAATTTTTTAATGTAAAACGAAAAAGGGAAATCCCTATTTCCTCTCCACAAATCCCTAAACAACTTTCTTCAAATTACTTCTCTAAAGCTACATAAAGTTAGTGAAGGTATTTTGAAATTCGTAAAACAACTTAATGTGAAACACAATATGGAATTGGAGATACAACAACTAAAAGTAAAATTAAATGTCATGAAACACAAAGTAGAGAAGAATTTGATGTTCTAAATACAATGGACACTTTTAGGGATTTGTGGAGAGAAAATAGAGATTTTGAGCTTGATGATTGAGGAAGGAAGGGATATGGGAAAGACAATTTTTTTTTCTTTTTATTTGTACATAATTTTATTTATTTATTTAGTTTAATAATTATTAATGTTTTTATTTTTAAATATTGTAAAAAAAAAATGATGATTCATATGCCACGTCAATAAAAAAATATTGAATAAATATGCTACTACCCTGTTTTTGGATGGTTAGATGCCACCAAAGACTAAAAATAAAGGAATATGAAATTACATGGATGAAATCTAAAAAAATAATTTTACATGAACTAAAAATTTTCTCCACAAAAATTTTGGATTTGTAAACTTGTGATTAATTAAATATGAATTTTTGAAATATTAAAAACTCAAGATTAAAGTAGTGAAAATATGAACTTAGAAATCAAATTTTAAGTTCATTTTTGTAAACGAACTTTCCTAAATCAACAATTATTTCTATGAATTAAAGAGCTATTTCTCGACTTTTGCATTTTAGAAAAGATTATTTCATAAAAAAAAAAAACATTACTTCATAAGAAAAAACATTATTTCATTATACTAACTTTTTATATTTTACTATAACAAATATTTAATATTCACTACTACAAACGATAAAAATTCAAAAATAAATAAATTTTATTTTGCATGCACTTTTGATAAATAATATTTAGTTAGTATAATTTTTAAAATGATAAGAAATAGCTTTAAAAAAAATTATTTAACTATTAAATTAAATATCAAATATACCTATACATGTAATAAAATTGTCGAAAAACTATGAAATTAAGACTCTAAACTAAAAAAAGAGAAAGAGCAACAGAAAAATTAACTAAAAATTTATAACATTATTTTTCATTCATTTGGTAATTGTAAATGTCTGATTGAGACAACATATATAGTGCAAGGATAAATAAAATAAAAGGCATAAATGCTAAAAAGTCTAACTAAACAATAATTAAAATAAAAGCTTAAAAGTATAGAATTATGCATCCAACTTAAATATTTAAATATAATTGCATGATAGCTCTATGAGAGATGAAGTGATAATGTCACCAATCAACCCATAATCAAGTAATGAAGATTCCATTCTCAAGAAGAAGTTTGAATGTAATCAACCACTTGCTCAATACATGGAGTCTTGTTGGAAAAAACTAAACTTACAAATCCAATTACCTAATGTAAGTTTCTCAAACAAATCAATTCAGGTACATAAAAGCGTAACGCAAAATAACAATATGAAAGTAACACATGATAGGAATAGTTTTTTTACCTTACTTCTTATATAGTTATATTTAAGGCAAGAGAGAGTAATAAAAAATAATTAAATACAATCACATGTATCAACGTTTCAATTCAGACACTCAACACTTTTCAATCTGATACAAGTTAAAACTATTAATATTTAAGAAATATGAATGGCTAACTGATAACATCGTCACGAAGTTGAGAAGTAGAAAGTGAGATAATTCTATTCTTCACCTTATCTAAAGATTCCAATGTTGTGTCAAAAGTTGTAGGAACAATTGATACTTGTCCAGGATTTTGACTATTGAACACTGAGAACACAATAGCTTCTTCAAAACCTTGATTTAGAATGTAATGGAACAAACCTTTAGGGAAAACACAAACATCACCAACTTTGAGAACATTTTGAAAAACTTGGTTTTGTGTATCAATAAATCCAGCTATTAATACACCTTTTGTAACAAATATAATTTCACTAGCTCTAGGATGATAATGAAAATTTACTAATCCATCTTTATCAATGTTGATTCTTCCAATTGATAATCCAAGAGTATTCAATCCTGGAAATGCAGCAGCATTGACAAGTTTTACGGATGCGCCGAAAATGTCGGTCGAACTAGGTTTACTTAACTCCATTGTCTTGAAATCTTGAGCTGTTACATTATTTGGATTTTTACAAGGTAGACCATTGATGAATGTTGTTTGTTTATTTGGTGAAATTGATGGACATGTGTCTTGTAGGTTATCACAATTTGCTAAGACAACAAAGAAGAACACAAAGAAAATGTAGTAAACAAAGGATTTCATTTTGAATATTTTCTACTTGGTTACTATTTCTTGCACTTTATTTTGAATAAATTATCCAATTCAATTCATATTCATATATATACATAATGCAATTAAGTTCTTGATGTGGGACTATGTTAATGTGGATTGTAAGTAATGATTTTATAGTCTTGGAGTTCACTTCTGGATTTGAAGTATAATGTAAGAAGTGTTTGCTTGAAACAAAGGAAACATTTGATTCATTAAGTTATTTTGCAACATGTTCTCCTATAGTTAAATTCCACTTTTGGTTATCATTTTCATTGGTCAAATTTAAGTAAGTTATGATGTCAAATTTTAGGCTATGTTTCTATTTTGGATAGAGCTATATATAGTTAACTACAAGTTTTAATTTTTTTTTCAAAGGGAAAGTAAACTCTTATTATATTAATCTTAGTAAAAGTAAAGTGCAATTAACATTATTAAAAAGTTAAAGGGTATCCATTAGAATCTTTTTATGGTAAAGTATTTTTGACATTGACAATCGTAGAATACATTTGGTGTATAATAAGAAAAATGCGTACTACGCAAACAGTAAGATGATGACAATATAACAAAAATGTCTACACTTTATTCGATCAAGATTCCAATACTTGTGATGTCAAGTTGAATTTTATTCTTTAAGAAAATCATAAAGAAGGGTGAAGACATATTGTTAGATATATTTGGAGATATTTATGTTTGGTTCAAGTGTGAAATATATAAGACAAGTGGTTTCTTTCTACAATAGAAGAATAAAAAGATAAGGATATTATATTAACATGTTCTATTTTCAAAACATTCATTTTTTACTAATTTATACAGTCTTAAACATTGGTTTATTTTTTTATCTTAAAAATTGAATCTCTAACAAAAAGAAAGAGAAATTTTAATAATTAAAAAAAAATATATAAAAAAATTAATCCTTACAAAAAATTCAATTTTTTAGTCCATAAAATTTTTTATTCACTTTTCCTATAATTTCTAAAGTAGAATCTGATTGTTCAATATCTAGTTTCATGTTGTTGATTTTCCATGAGATGATACAAAATGAGTTTTGATTCTTGTTTGTCTTTTTGCAAATAAAAAAAGAGAAATTGTACTGTATTCAAATTTTATCTATTAAATATTATTTGCTATCCTTATGCTCGTGGGTTTAAACTATATCCATTGCAATTGTGAGCGTGAATGGCAAATATTTATGTATTATAATTTTTTTTTATATTTTTTATTTGTACAGTTGAAAAGATAACATAAATTTTAAAAAATCGTCAAATATTAAAAGAAATTTAAAAGTTAAGTATAAAACTTAATTTATCAGTATAATAATTAGAATACAGGTTTCTTTCGTAACTAATTTATTTGTAGTTTTTTAATTAATTGATTACTGATAAATATTTATTCCATTTGATCTATATATATAATTAGTATATAATAAATTTTTTCATTTTATCTAACAAATATTTAAACAACACACAAATAATCATTGCATATTTATCTTTTAACTAATTAATTTGTGAATAATCATATTTTAATTAATTAATTAGTAATTGATATTTTTTTAAGTATTATTTATACAATAAATTATAATTAATATAATAATTGTTTGGTATATTTTAGCTAAAAAATTCTACTACTGTTATACGGGACTTTAACAAGTACCTTTATACGCTCTTAATCTACATAATCGAAAATATAGTTACTTCTCTATTTTCTCTTTTGGTAGTTGCCCTTTCTATCAAAATAGTTTCTCTCTTGTTAACCCTAATTAAAGAACTCTCCACTTAAATAAGTGAGATACATGAACTTTAGACATTTCTCCACAAAGAAAAAGAGTCTAATATCCAAGAGTATTATGCACCGTAATTTTCAACCTTTAGATTTATCTATATATCAAAATATTAAGATGCACCCTCAACACTCACTCTGCTTGTGTTTTTGTCTTCTAGCTACCACTTTTACGTGAAAACAAAAATTATAGGAAACGTATTGGCATTGATGAAACAATTGGCAACTATGACCCACCACCCCTTGTTGATAGCTACAATTCTTACCCCTTCCTTTTTCGTGTAGTTTTGTTCCTTATCTCAGTAAATTTCTTTTACCATTTTGTCAAGATAGTAAGATTAAGATATACTCCCATGTACACCCCTATATATATATAAGTGGGATTAGTGTAGTATTCTTTAACTACTTATTTTGAATTTTTTCAAAGGATAAAAATTAAGGTAAAATAAGTTTTTAATTTTTGAAAATTTCTTTTTTTTTGTTAATACAAAAAATCACATTTGTAAGTCGTTATAAAATTATTACACAATATTTTTAGTCTTTGTTGAAATATAAATACATATTTTTAAAGTTTATTTTTGCAAGACGTATTTATAGTATTATAAAAGGTTCTTCTGCAAAAAAAAATCTCAAAATCTCATTTTTAGATCTATATTTTCTTTAAAAAATTCATTTAATTTATCTTAAGTTGAAAATTTTAAAATTTTATAGATAAACTTTTAATAATGTTATAAACATTCTTATAAAAAAAAAAGTATTTAAATATTTTTAAATTTAACGATGTTTCGTTCTCGTCAAAGCCGACAGTCAACTTGTGTAACCAGAACATTCACACAAACTCCAACTAAAAGAGGTCTCAATTTTTTTAATAGTAATTCTGAACTTTGAAAAATTGCATTCATATCCATTCTTAATTTTATACTTTGACCACTCTAAATTTTTTATAATCTCAACAAATATTATATTTTTTCTAACCATAAGCTAAATTTAATTTCTCTCAACTCTCATCTCCTCCTCACACTAGTGACAACAACTGCAATCTACCACCACCCACCAACAAATATTAAAATCTTGAATTTTAATGTAAAGATTTTATAATTTTAAAGGTTTAATTTTTTATATTCAAACACGACTTCCAAAAATAATAAGACAATGATGTTCTATTCTACGCAATTTTTTAAAATGTACTTACTATTAAATTTGGTGCGGAAGTAAATTTGTTTTATTATATGATTTGGATAGTAATTGTTTTACCTGTACCAATCCTCGACATTCTGTCTTAGGCCTCTGAGTTCATTCCTCAAGCTCATGGCAACCACATTAGGCACTTCATTGAAAAGGGTGCAACACAAACACAAAAATAGAAGTTAAAGTCTTCTGAACTAACAATGACATGAATATTCCTTAAAAAAAACACTTGAAGTTAAACCTACATCATGACTTACAGAGAATTCATAACATTATCTTATATTCATCTCCTACTAGGGTATTTTTAATGCTACATCCATTGCAATTTTTTCAAAAAAGAGTTTTTCAAAGGAGACTTTGTAGTAAATGCATTCTTCAAATACTTCACTTGTTTTAAAAAAATCATTTAGCTAAACCCCACAATCATATGATAACACAACATAATTAGTGCATAAAATTTGGATAGACTAAAATGAAATTGACACATTGTAGTAAGTGTAAAACATAACTGTTTTGTGAGATTTGTATAATAATTTTAAAGATTGCACGTATAGAGGATATAAAAAGTTGGAAATTTGAGTAAAAATGATTTGAAAGAAACATAATTTTTCTTTATACTAAATCAAACCTTACGTATTAAAAAAATTATAACACACAAATATTTGCCTCTCATGTTTATAAATGTGATAAAAAATTACTCCAACACAATCTGTTTTATTAGATATATTAAATAAACTATAAGTATTATTAGAATCAATTAATCGATTACAATCGTTATATATAATACTATCAAAATCTAATAACCAAATTTATCTAAATGTTATATTATGTTTCAATTTTTATCTAAATGTAGATTGAAACACTTTATAAAATATGTGCTCAAAATTGGACAAGTGAATGATGAATGTTTTTAGGTTTAATAACAATAATTACGAAATGTTATAATTAAACATAGTTTTATTTAACTTTTTGGTTTTTTTTAATAAATTAATTGGATAAAATTGGGGTATCACATCTACTAACTACCGTGTGACTGAATCATTTGTTGAACCAGTAAATTAGTAGTGAATCATTATTTATGATATGAAAGAAAAAAAAAAAAATCCCTTCATGTCTTCTTGGCGGTTTGGTAACTGAGATCCTAGTGTTGGATTCTTACATCGAAAGTCTTCTTGGTGGTTTGATAAAATCTTCTTTGTTATTTGGTTAGTGGTATTAGAGTTCAATATAAAAAAACTCTAATAAATATGTATTTCGTTGAAAGTACTCTTATTGCTTATAAATATGCTCATGACATTTGCAAACTCTAAACTCCTTTCAAGTCACATGATGCACAGTTTTGCTTTTAACCTCCATGTGTTTTTGAATTTCCATAACCTCTCTATATAATATATAATATATAATATTTGTTCTATAATATATGACCTTTTGTTGATTAATGGTAAAATCAGACACAAAAAATAGAGACAAACAAAAACCACAAAAAAATAGAACCAGAGGCAAACTGGACCTAAAGATAAACAGAAACAGAGGAAAATCAGAACCAGAGACAAATTAGAATATGAAGCAACTAGGAACCAGATGCAAATAGAGCCCGAGGCAAATAGGAACATATTGGGTACAAGTTTTCATTTGAGAGAACTCTTTGCAACCTTACTCGTGTTAGACCAAATTTTGTTTTGAACAAAACATGAGAATATTTGAGCGGTGATATTTTGCATAGGCAAGAGTAATTTTACAATGTCTAATTATGTATTTTTTTTTACACTTATTTAATTTAAAATGTAAGATATAAAAATAATATATGTAATACATGTAACAATTTTGTTATCCACACTCTATAAATATTTCATAAAATTGAAATACCCAAAATGCCCTTTCCTTATTTGCCTCATTCTTTAAACTCTAATTTTTTATCTTTCTCTCTTCATTTTCTACCTCATATTCATCTCTTAGCTGTTTTCATCTTCTCCCACCCATGTTTTCATCTTCTCCCTTTAGCTTCATCAAGCATCATGATTTTCAACAACTTCAATCATGTTTATTTTCTCCCACTTGCATTAGGTCTGCATCCATCTTTTATTTTTCTTCTTTTTCTTTACAATATTTAGTTAGGGTTATGGGATTGAAACTAATTTTTGTGAGAATAAAATTGATTTTGTCAACTTTTATATTGGGATTGAACAACATTGGTAATTTGATCCTTGCAAATATGCTTTGATTTGATTTTAATCCCTTTCATTATTTTTTTGATTTTAATCCCTTTGCAAATTCAAACAATTTTTTAAAAAGTCCTTTTATCAAACTTTTTTAGTAAAAAATATGGTGATACAACTAATTTTGGATGAAGTGACACATGATAATTGTGTAATTGTTGTTGACTAGACAATATTTAATATTTAAAATTCATTTTACTAACTCATCTAGTTATTTAATTAAAAACTTAAAATTAATTAATTAATAAAACCAATTAAATAATAAAAACTCAATAATCTTCGATCATAAATTTTTCAATAAAAGCTCAACAACCTTCATCTTCATGCCTAATTTTTTCATCTTTAAATCACAACTTATATCTAGTCAAAACTCTAAAAAGTATAATCTCTCATTTTTCTTACATTACACCTATAGTATTTGCCACAACCACCAAAGACTAACTTATGAAAAAATCAAGGTGGCTTGTCGTGAATTTATTTCTTAAATTAGAGTGTGACTTGATTGAAACTCATACAACATATTAACACACTTAAATACCTAATACATTTTAAATAATCAAACATATATTTAAATAAACCAACGAGTTGATATGTCAATATAATTATTTTTTTAATTTTATTTTAATATTTAACATTACATTTTTAAGAATTTAATTTTATATAATATTATAATTCAATTATATTTTATAATAATATATTTAAAAATTTATCAAAAATTAAAAAATATTAATATGTTTAAATTACTAAAATTCAATATCTAAACAAAAAAAAAAAAAAAACAAACATAATAATTATAGTATTATAATCCTAAAGTTTAAACTTTGAAACCCTACTCTGAATTACTATCACTACACTATCTTCATTCTCCGGCGGCAACTATCGCCGACGACCGGAGAGAAATGGAACCATCAACAGAAACGAATAAAGAAGAAGAAGAGCAGGTGGTGACTCCATGGGAGGTTGCCGGCAAAGACGGCGGCAAAATTGATTACGACAAACTCATCGATCGTTTCGGATGTCAAAGGATCGATCAATCTCTCATTCAACGCGTCGAACGTCTCACTTCTCTCCCCGCTCATGCCTTCCTCCGCCGCGGCGTATTCTTCGCTCACCGGTTTCGCCTCTCTCTCTCTCTCTCTCTGTCTCTCTCTC
>NC_021166.2:61592434-61659016 GCF_000331145.2 Cicer arietinum | reverse complement strand
TCCCTTAATGCAATTTAGTTGACAATCTGTTTTTGTTAATTTGTGTGGCAGTGATCTTACTGAGGTTTTGGATGGATACGAAAAGGGAGAGAAATTTTACTTGTATACAGGACGTGGACCTTCCTCTGAAGCTTTGCATTTAGGTCATTTGATTCCATTCATGTTCACCAAGTGAGTGCATTTCGTTTCTCTTTTTGGAAATAATTAAAAAAATCAAGTTAAATTTGTGAATGTGGAGTGTTATTATTTATCTAATTATGAGGTTCAGAGTGTATTTGTTTTGGGATTATTAAGGGAACGTTTTGGTAAAAAGTTTAGTTAAGTCCTTATTCAATAAGGGCTCAAACCTTTCACATATGCTCATAAGCTTTCTGAAAGTTGTTTGTAATATGTATAAGTTTGTGTGGGGAGCTTATGAAGAAAAAGTTCATAAGTTATTTTAAACACTTACACAAGTACTATTTACATATTAGGATGAGCTCAAATAAGCTTATGTAAAGTAATTTTACATTATCCTATCCAAATAACGTATAATTGCTTTTCCAAGTGAAGTGTCTGTTTTTGGTTATTGTATCTGAAGGCAAAATAATGTATAAACTTGTTTTTTTCGGTTTTGTCCAATAGCGGCTATTGCATAGTAGAATTTGAACAAAATCACTATTGTTGATATGATATTTTGTACAAAGTGTTGTCAAATAGCAGTGTGATATCACTATAGCGTAGTGAAATTTGAACAAACGACTATTTTTCCCAATTTGTGTTTTACAACATATAAAAAAAAACCAGGCCGGTGCAAAACTTGATCCACTGTGAGTGTAGACGTTTTCGTATATTATGCTACAATTGTGTTGTCATCATACCACTAAGAAAGTGAATTCTAAAGTAGTTACTAGGTATTATCATGTGAAATTCTCAAGTGCTACCAGAACAAGTTGAATCAGAGTTCAATGCGTACCACTACAGTTAGGTGTAGACCATTACCGTCTCTCACTGTAGCTGCATTTTGTGTGTGGTGTCTGACGTGGTATACATTGAACAGTATTACTTTTGAGATTAGCCTCTCGCTCCTGAAGTGCACCTAAGAAATTGCGCTACATGATTCAGCTTTTTTTAACAATGTAGCTTAAGCATAAATGATAGGCTAATAGAAGTTTACAGTAATGATGGAACAAAATTAGATACTTAAATAGCTGAGCGGTGGAAATGAAGTTGTTCAAAATTGCTGTGGTTCCTGGGGATGTTTGTTTACGACTTGATGTGGTGGAAAATGATGTGTAGGTATTTGCAAGATGCTTTTAAGGTTCCTCTAGTTATACAGCTCACTGATGATGAGAAGTTCTTGTGGAAAAATCTTACTATAGATGAGTGCCAAAGACTTGCGAGGGAGAATGCAAAGGACATCATTGCTTGTGGTTTTGACATATCAAAGACATTCATCTTCTCTGATTTCAATTATGTTGGCGGGTGAGTTAGTTATAAATGCATGTTTTCCTGAAAAGTTTATTTCTCAAGTATGTTTTCCAATTATTTCATGAGATTTTGTAAAATCTTGGATTATTTGTAGTTGCAAGAATTCTATAAGAATGTGCCTCTACATTACTAGAAATATGATGTAATAAGAACTGAATTGCACCTGCAACCTTAAGAACATGATATTAAATGAAATTCTGCATTAGGAAATGGTTTCATGCTTTCTACAAAGTCTTGCATGATGATTGAACATGATGTTATGAAGATTTGACATAGTTTGACAATGTTGTCGTTTGCCTAACATAACCTTGTCTTTTTCTGGGTTTAACGCAACTAAGTGAATTGGTTTCAATTCATGTTTTCTACGTGATTAATATTTGATGCCACTCAAGAATGAAAACTAAAATCTTGTAGCCTGTGCACAATTTAATTTTCCGATGACGAGTGTTGTGGTTAAGTACAGACAATAGTCTTTACTGTACTCTTTCCATTGATTTTACTTGAATCGCAATAATGGTTGTCTTACTCAGAAAAGAGTGCACCGGTGCATCCCAAACTTTTTACAGGGTTTTTTACCAGATGCGACTATAGTCTTTTCCATAAAAAAATTCCAACAACCTTAAATATGTGGGTATTATTGATTTTTTGGGACTGTATTTTGAAATCATGGTTGGCTGTTTAAATTTGATTTGGGGCATGTATTATACACATCATTATTGGGAAAAAATTATTGAGTGAGGTTTGAGTTCAGTTGTCTCTGTCCTGAAATAAAACGTTGATGGAGAAATTTCTCAATCTGATGCCCTTTTAAATTTGAACATACACAGAAACATACATACATATGTATGTATTGTAACCCTCGGCATCTGAAAAGCTTAAGTTCTATTGTTGAGAGAAAAATGAGAGAACTTTGATATAGATTCTGATGAAAATGATTTTCATTGTATCATTTCAGTTCTGTTAGGCTTAACTGAACCTATGCATACAGTTGCAATTGCAGTTGCAGCTACGCAATAGTAAAGTAGCTTATACAACTATCAGGAATAAAAAAACAATGAAAACACTGATTGCATCACTAATCACTATATACTGACTGAAGAAATTCCCTCTCCAGTGCCTTCTACAGGAACATGGTAGAGGTTGCAAAGCGTGTGACATATAACCAGGCTGTTGGCATTTTTGGTTTCACTGGGGAAGATCATATTGGAAAAGTTAGTTTTCCACCTGTGCAGGTATGGTCTATCTCTTCCCTATGTAGAATACGCCTGTCATTGAAATGATCATAATGTATTGTTATAAAATAAAATGTTCCATTGAGCTGCGAGTTCTTGTTAGACAGCTTTCTCATCTGGTTGTTTATATTATTCTTCAGATTAAGCTGTGCAGTTGTAATCTGATGTTTCTATGGTCATCTTTGACATTCAAATATATGTAGATAAGAGTATATTGTATGTGTTAGTGTGAGTCTACATCTACATATTGTAAACTTCTACGTAATGGTGGGTTTGTAAACCCGTGTCAACATATCCAATCCTACAGAGTATAAAATAAAATGTTCCATTGAGCTGCGAGTTCTTGTTAGACAGCTTTCTCATCTGGTTGTTTATATTATTCTTCAGATTAAGCTGTGCAGTTGTAATCTGATGTTTCTATGGTCATCTTTGACATTCAAATATATGTAGATAAGAGTATATTGTATGTGTTAGTGTGAGTCTACATCTACATATTGTAAACTTCTACGTAATGGTGGGTTTGTAAACCCGTGTCAACATATCCAATCCTACAGAGTATATGTGTCTGTTTGTGTGTTTAAATCACTGTGTTAGTTTCTTTTATGATCCTATTTATTTCATAATCATATATATTAGAAGTTGTTGCATGAAAATGATTGCACGTGCATCATTTGTTTATGCAGGCAGTTCCATCATTTCCTAGTTCATTTCCTCATCTATTTTCTGGCAAAGAGAATCTCCGTTGTTTAATTCCTTGTGCAATTGACCAGGTTTGTTGTTCTATGATGCTTTTATATGAAAAATTTAAGCCTTTTCCATTTTAAGATTAACTACTATGGCAATGCTGATATCTGGTTCCAATTTTCTGGCAAACACATGTTGTACATGTAGATATTGAAAGGAAAAGGAAAGTCATAAAAAGGATCTGTTTTAACTTAGGTGTTTATAACTTAACTATTTGTTAGCTAATGAGATCAAGACATTTATTGTTAGTGAAGCTTTAACTCACAGGTTAAGTGAAAATATGTTAGTTCTTGAATAGTTACCAAATGTTAATATTCAAAATTGTCCTTACTGATGGAATTTCTTGTTGATTGCGAGGTCCTAGAATTAGTTATATATGTAACAAGATGGGTGCATTTGATTTATATGCTCCAGCTTGAGAGGGAGTGTTAAAATATTATATTTATCACTCATAGTCTATATAAACAACTTCCGCTGTGTAGTTGAAATACATGAGTTATTCAATATGTCTCTACATATTTTCTTTTCATTTAACACCGTCTTTCGAGGCTGTCATTTAAACTTTACCCATTCTTTTGTAATAGTATTTCTTTATGACATCTTCAGGATCCTTATTTTAGAATGACGCGAGATGTTGCTCCTCGAATTGGATACCACAAGCCTGCTTTGATTGAGTCATTATTCTTCCCCGCATTACAGGTATTATCATGTTGCAAAACAGTGGCAATTTATGAAATTAAGACAAACTAGTAATGTGTACGTTCATGTATATATTTACCATTGCATATATGCCAAAGTTTGAGGAATCTGATTTGGAACACAATGAGTATCTGCAGCCTTTTGAGATTTGCTCTTTGAAAATAGTCTCTTCCTGTGTAATTGTATTTTCTGCCTGTTTGCTCAATGGTTTTTTGAAATATAAATGCTTGCAGGGAGAAACAGGAAAAATGTCTGCCAGTGATCCCAATTCTGCAATATATGTGACTGATTCGGCAAAAGATATAAAGAATAAGGTTTGTTTCTGAAATTATTATTTTTAAAGATTTGGTTTATGTGTTGCTTACAATTAGGTCTTGTAGATCTATTTGTTCATTGTGACACTGACTAGCTCTAGAATCTCCATTTGCCAATGTTGGTAATACTAGTGTATATGCAAGATATAGAAGGGTTTGCTTACACGTTTCCTTGAAATTCATTCAGAATTGTTACCAAGCACTAGATCTCACTCTAGTAAATCTTGCTCTACAATACTGGATGATCGTAAAATCTAATTATTTGTGCACTCTAGTGTTCTTCACTCTTTCTCCTTCTTTTCCATCCAGTTGGTTAAGTTCATCACAAACTGTATGTTTGTGGCTATCTTCAGGTAAACAGACATGCATTCTCTGGTGGGCAAGATTCTGTAGAGAAACATAGACAATTAGGAGCAAATCTTGAGGTAATGTAAGTTCTTATTGCTTTATTTTGATGAATAATATGCAGTTTGCTTGTAACAAATAATATCTGAACAAGAGTCAAGATGGACTAATTTGATATGTGTACCAATCTGATAAAAACTGATGCTATCCCATGCTCTCTTTTTTGGCTAAACATTTGATGGATGACATTATTCAGGTAGATATACCTGTCAAATACCTTTCTTTCTTCCTGGAAGATGATGCTGAACTCGAACACATAAAAGAGGTCATATTTCTATCTTTTTTCCTAAATTATTTTTACATGTAGCTAAATGAGGCTTGTTTAATTTCTTCTCTGACAAGTTTATCATTCTCTCATAGGAGTATGGAGCAGGACGCATGCTAACTGGTGAGGTGAAGCAGCGCCTAGTTCAAGTTTTGACTGAACTAGTTGAGAGACATCGAGCAGCTCGAGCTAATGTTACTGAAGAGGTACACACTAAACTTATTACCTTTTTTTTTGCAATAAATCCTTGATTTAGTCCTCCAAAGTTTATGGCGTCACCAAATTAGGATTCTAAATATTTTTGTAACCAAAATGGTGCCTCAGAGTTTAATGTGCCAACATATCAATCCTCTCATCTCAAAAATGCAAAATATAACCAAGTTCTTCCTTTTTTCCACCACTTTAGTCCTTCATAAGGATGAGTTCGGCGACAATTGTGCATTTATGAGAGACTAGTTTGGTGAAAAATTCATTGGAGGACTAATATGGTGACACTTTAATCTTTTGAGGGATAATTTGGTGACTTCCTAAACTTTTGCGAGGATAAAGGCTTGTTTGAAACACTTTTATATTGTAGTTTTTAAAAATTGTTTTACAAATTTGATTTAGAAAACTGTTTTAAAGAATAGAATTAAGGAAAAAACTTGTTTGAGAGACTTGTTTCTAAAAACAGATTTAAAGATGAAAAATACAGAAAACTTATTTGATAATCTAATTTTATAAAATAGTTTTTGACTAGAGAACTAAAAACTGAAAAATGAGAAGTAAAACACCATTTATCTGTTTTGCTTTTTTAATTTTAAAAAGTATAATATTAAAAATAGTTTTACAAAACAGTTTTTAAAAACAAGTAATCCAAACAAGTTTTTTAGTTTTTAAATTTAAAAAAACTAAAATAGAGTTCTTAGAATGAGAATCAAACAAGCTGTAAATTAAAGGTTTTCTCTTTTTAAAAGTAGTTCCCTTTCATTTCATCTGAATGACATGAACCAAACTCGTTAGAGTATACATCATGAAACTCTGTTAGACAATTGTTCTGTTCAAGTTGCTCTGTTCAGAAATAGTTGTAACTAACTTGGGGATGGCATTAGCCGACTTGCTTACATATAACTGCCATCTGTCAGAATCTGTTGTAACTAATAGCTGACTGATAGTGTTTTATTGTATATAACTCTTGTTAATTTTCAATCTACTCCAATGGAATGGAATTAAGCAGTAAAGAGTCATGTTAGGTATTCTGACTCTAAAATCCATATCAATATTTGTTTTATATAAACAAATTTCAGCCTCTATGAAATTATTATCAAAACTGCTTGTTTGCTGGGTTGCCTCAGAGTTTAATGTGCCAACATATCAATCCTCTCATCTCAAAAATGCAAAATATAACCAAGTTCTTCCTTTTTTCCACCACTTTAGTCCTTCATAAGGATGAGTTCGGCGACAATTGTGCATTTATGAGAGACTAGTTTGGTGAAAAATTCATTGGAGGACTAATATGGTGACACTTTAATCTTTTGAGGGATAATTTGGTGACTTCCTAAACTTTTGCGAGGATAAAGGCTTGTTTGAAACACTTTTATATTGTAGTTTTTAAAAATTGTTTTACAAATTTGATTTAGAAAACTGTTTTAAAGAATAGAATTAAGGAAAAAACTTGTTTGAGAGACTTGTTTCTAAAAACAGATTTAAAGATGAAAAATACAGAAAACTTATTTGATAATCTAATTTTATAAAATAGTTTTTGACTAGAGAACTAAAAACTGAAAAATGAGAAGTAAAACACCATTTATCTGTTTTGCTTTTTTAATTTTAAAAAGTATAATATTAAAAATAGTTTTACAAAACAGTTTTTAAAAACAAGTAATCCAAACAAGTTTTTTAGTTTTTAAATTTAAAAAAACTAAAATAGAGTTCTTAGAATGAGAATCAAACAAGCTGTAAATTAAAGGTTTTCTCTTTTTAAAAGTAGTTCCCTTTCATTTCATCTGAATGACATGAACCAAACTCGTTAGAGTATACATCATGAAACTCTGTTAGACAATTGTTCTGTTCAAGTTGCTCTGTTCAGAAATAGTTGTAACTAACTTGGGGATGGCATTAGCCGACTTGCTTACATATAACTGCCATCTGTCAGAATCTGTTGTAACTAATAGCTGACTGATAGTGTTTTATTGTATATAACTCTTGTTAATTTTCAATCTACTCCAATGGAATGGAATTAAGCAGTAAAGAGTCATGTTAGGTATTCTGACTCTAAAATCCATATCAATATTTGTTTTATATAAACAAATTTCAGCCTCTATGAAATTATTATCAAAACTGCTTGTTTGCTGGGTTGCATTTTTTTACCTCATATCTCTAAGATTAGCTGGATTGAAGCCTTGAATTCATTTGATCACTTATTTGCTCCCAAACTTACGTAGTTCCCCTTTTATATCTTTCTTTCAGATGGTGGATGCATTTATGGCTGTCAGACCACTTCCCCACATGTTTGACTGAAGAAGTTTCCTTAATCAACTCTTATCTGCTCAAATATTGCTTGGAAATCAATGGCAAACTGGATTTCATTTGTTTCTCAACTTAAAATTTATTTTTCTTGAACATTTCTGTACTATGATTTTGCAATAGAGTATCTTAATTTTTTCCTATCAATATTTATTAGTTCAAGTGACAATAAGTTCAGTTTTTCGGTTTTTCCTTTATTAAGGTTTCAAGTAATGAGTCTTATAAATGAAGTTTTTTAAGTAGTGAGGGGGCGAAAAGTAGCACTCCTGAGTATTATATTTTGTCAAATGTAATGGCCATGGTTTGGGTGGAGAGGCTGCAGAAGAGATTCATCATGGTTTGGTTTCAGATGATCTGAGGTGATCTAAAATGCAAGGATAATTTAATATGTACATTTTACTCTTGCGTTTGTAACTTTTTACCTTGTGATTAGAAAAGAGGTTTGTCTATTATTAATGCATCATTGACATGCTTAGAATTTCAAGGATAAATAGACTGTGCCTTGTAATGTCTCCTAATTTCGCACAAATAGCACGATCCCATCACCTTTCTTATTGCCCAAATCTCAATTTGCAAATAACTCAAACCAGTCGATATCTTCTTCATTCAAATTAATCCATGTTCAATCACTCGTTAAACTCCTCATCGTATTCATATTTGAGTTTTTACCATAGAAGTTCCATTGTTTTTAAATACAACATCTATGGTTAAGAATGTTTATTTATTGAGCAAAAAAGAAAGATTCGATCAATATTCAAACTTAATTAACAAGCACAAATGGGCAATCCATGAAACTGATATTTAGCAAGCGCCGGACAAATACTAGTACAAAGTTTCATTTACGGCTGAAAATCTGTTGATAACACAACTTCATGTGCTAATACTAACAAATATAAAACTAATTCTAACAAATAAATAAGATATTTCCTAAAAATCAAGGGTCCCAGCTTTAGTTGACCCAGAACAGCCACTAGATGTGTTATACGAACTCCCAGTTGAACCATCGACCGGGGCTTGATTTAGACATTCTAGAACCAAATACCTCCTTTTTTGCAATTTTATTGAGAATGTTGTGGCCTCAAGAATCACAGGAACCTACAAATAAAAAAATCACAGTCAACACAAGCCTGTTCAGATAGAACAAACTGAAAGAAAATGGTAGATTCTAGAAAATCCATTTTTTCTCCAATAAATTTGTTAGATTTGGCTGGCAAAAATGTATAGGAGAAAAATACCAAACTTAAAACATCAAAATCATTTATGAAATAAATTCATAACTTAGGGAAAAAACTTACATAATGCTGAAATCATTGTGTGTATGTGAGTTGTGTGTGTGAGCGAGAGAGACAAAAAAAAAAAAAAAAGAGAGCATATAACTGGATAAATGGATGTAAAAAGTTGTGTATACATGTGATATTGTGAACTACTAGTTCATGTGCATAAGAGGAGTTAACCAAAAGAATAATACCATTTAGAGATAAATCAACATGAAGCAAGAATAAATTCAAAATCATTTATAAAATAAATTCATAACTTAGGTTAGATTTGGCTGGCAAAAATGTATAGGAGAAAAATACCAAACTTAAAACATCAAAATCATTTATGAAATAAATTCATAACTTAGGGAAAAAACTTACATAATGCTGAAATCATTGTGTTTATGCAGTGTTGTGTGTGTGAGCGAGAGAGAGACACAAAAAAAAGGAGAGCATATAACTGGATAAATGGATGTAAAAAGTTGTGTATACATGTGACATTGTGAACTACTGGTTCATGTGCATCAGAGGAGTTAACCAAAAGAATAATACCATTTAGAGATAAATCAATATAAAGAAAGAATATAACCTGTGTATTTAACCGTGCAACTTTATGTATATTTAGAAGTCCAACCATGTCTTGGTAGCCAGTGAGGAGTTTTGCCATTTCTTTGTCCTCATCTGACACAAAAATAATCTAGTGATGAGATTTGAGTTAATTGATAAGTAAATACATGCAATTGAAGTTGATTATTAACCTGGAATTGCTCTCACAGAAAGCAAGGTATCTGCCATATGTTGAAATCGTTTTGAACAAGATGGAGAAAGAAGTGAAGGTGGAAATGTTACAACAACAACAGCATTTGATGACCTAGCCATGCCTTTTAGGGACCTAATAAAGGAAAGCATATGCCACTCCTGCAATAATGATATGTTTTACTAACACATTTCAAATTAGAAAAATATTGAGCATTTATAGAGTGAAGGAAAAACATTTCACAATAGCTGAGATGAAATCATATAGAAATTGTCTCATAGAATATACAGTTCAAATACAAATGAGAAACTTAGTTCAGAACCATATGACAAAAAAACAATCATATTAACTCACCATGTCTGCATATTTGCATTGTGGAGAACAGAATGATTGAATTGCAACGCGGCCAGCAGAGGAAATGTTGCCTTCATTTCTGCTGATGCCATCATAATTTTAGTGAATGAAATTTTGAATAGAAAGGAAACCAATTTTATATACTACCTCTGTCCCTAATTATAAGCATCCTTTGAGAAAATAATTTGTCCCTAAATATAAGCACTCTTTCTAGTTACTAGGTGCATTTATTATTATTTTTCAAACATACCCCTTATCAATACCACTAATTTATCTTGGAAAAGAAAAAATCAAACTAAATACATTCATATATAAAGGGTATTTTAGTAACATCCAACATAAGAAACTATCCTGTATCACTAAAAAGAACATTCCAATAACAGTGCTACAGATCTCCACACCTTGAGAACTGAGATAGAAATTCAGAACAACGATCTTGAAGAGAAGAAAGGTTTGAGGAATCTTGGATGCTGAGACAATCTACATTCATGCCACTAAAATAATGTCTATCTAGAGGCTTCCGCAAGTCAAAATCATTGCAGTAATCTTGTTGAGCACCTGTGCAATGCAAATATGATTCAACACAATACAATGTGAATTATTCACTCTCAATATTACAGAGATATAAGAATAAACAAGGAGAGATGATTATGGACAAGCTTACCATTATTAGAGCTGATATTTAGCTGAGGATCACCAAAGTACTTCTTGTATTGCCAAGCAATTCTCAGGTCCTTTTCCTGAAATTAAAGTGTAATAATAAACCAATCACACAACCATGACAAACTTAAGAACAGTTTATATACATGATCACAGAGTGCAACGGACAAAGTAAAGTACATGTGTATGATCTCGAGTTTTCTCCTCTTTGGATGAGGCTGGAGCAGGCAAAGTACCAAGAAATCCTTTAGGGTCTCTACTAGAAGCACTGGCATACAAGAGTGGCTGTTTGTGTACAAGTCCCTGAGACATAAAATTTCTCAATAGAAGCATATGATGAGGTGCTTCTGCATCTTCCATAATCATGACAAGGCTACCAAGAGAAAAACCACCACCTAAAATCTCTATTCAAAAACAAAAAGAAGCATAAGAATCTTCCATTTAAAGACATGGATAAAATAGCTCAATTAATTAATTTACTATCTGAAGGAAGTAAAAGAGATATTTACTGTCGAGATCTGGAATCCCAGATGATAGAAATATTGTCCCATTAGGGCCATGCTTGAGTCCTGAATTCTGAGATGTTACAGTCGACACATTGCGAGAAAAGCTACTAACTCGAGTCCTCGTTGCAGCCATTCAATATGTCACTATGATCCCTGAAGAAGAACATGTGATGCTTCTGTGAGATAGCATGCAAGTAATTTTAGTATCAAGGTTCAAGCTTACATTGCAGTATGGTATAATAGTATCAAGTAAACTACTCCAACTTATGTATAATATTATTATCATCTAAATATTCTAAAGTTATGTGAAAGTTCACCCGTATTTGACATAATCATTAAAAATCATTAACAACCACAGTAGTGCTTTGCTTCTCATCCTTCAACAAGACAACATGCTTACTAGAACCGATCTATATTAAAAAATAAAATCTAAAAAATTCAACTAGACAAGTATTTTACATTATGAAATAAGATCTATTTATATCTCAAGGAAAAATTGGAATCAATGTATGATGAGGACCGACACACTTTGAACTTCGAAAAATTGCACTAATACCCCTACTTTTTTTGTATTCTGACCCTCCTAAATCTTTTTTCTTTTTCACCTGAAGCCCAAGACACCGAAAATCTGAAAGTACTCTCATATTTTGCACCTCAGAGTCATTTCCAATTTCTAAATTCCAAACTTCAATACAGGAGTGGATTTACTTAACTACTATTAGTTAAAAGGGAAGTAACTATCTGCAAATAATTTAGGCATTTCATAATAGATTATTCATATGTTGTTTGAACTTTATGCTGCCTTGTTATCTAATAGATTATGCATAGTACATAATCAAACATTACAATAATCATTGCAAATAAATTCCTATATAGTATTATTTATCATAAACAATAAACAATGTATAAATAAAAATCATAAAGAAATTGGCAGTTGAGTGAATATAATAAGAATAGAGAGAACACGAATTTTACCCCAATTTGTTTAGCAGTGAATGAAGGAATCAAAGTGTGGAGGAAAAAAGTTGAAGTGACAGTGCTTCTTTTGTTGCGGTTAGAAGCGGTGGTGCTCACGGTGGTGGTGGTGAATGAAGCTCCGGCGACGGCGGGAAACAAAGTTCAGCTTCCTAAGGCCGAACGAAGAGAGTTTTTAGTTCTCGAGATAATTGGGAAGGGTCCAATGGGCCTAGTAAATAAAAGCCCAACACTTCTAAAAGGTCCAACTAATGTTTTAGTTTATAGTGTTGGAATTCTGAACTCCCTCTGCAACACACCGAAAATGAAAACAATGGCTTCCAATGATAAATCTGCGAATTTTCTGAAGCATTACGGTTACGATTTGCTATTAGGATCAATCGCTGCTTTCTACATACTCATGGTACCTTACACTAAGGTCGAAGAAAGTTTCAACGTTCAGGTTTCTCTCTCTCTCTCTTTTTATATTTTTTTACGTTAAATTTTTATTATTCGATTTTTTGTTTGTTTGTTACTGAATATATTATGTTTTTCGTCAAGGCAATGCACGATATTCTTTATCATCGGTTTCACTTAGATAATGTGAGTTTAATTTTTTCTATTTTTTAATTTTATTAATTTGTAGTTTTATGTATATAATTTATTGTATTTATGTTATGTTATTTAATGAATAGTATGATCATTTGGAGTTCCCTGGCGTGGTTCCTCGCACTTTTATTGGTAAGCTTGTTGTTTTTGTATTTTCAACCATTTTCTCTCGGGGTTTGAATTGAATTATTTTAGCTTATCTTATAAGTAAAGACATTTGAGACTATGTGGGAGAATTTATAGAAATAATTTGTGTCATATTCATAAGCTGATTTTAATTTATTTTCATTTCATACGCCTCCAATATAGCTTGTGTAAATATCCTATAGTGTACAGTTTGATTTCATTTTATCTTTTGTTATCGAAATAGTTTATACACACTTATATGTTATAAATGCTTAATTAAATTGTTTATCTAAACGGTACTATTATCTTAAAGAGTCAACTTAAAGTATGATCTCAATATAGTATTATGATTGAAAAGTGCATTGGTTTATGTACTAGTGTAGTAGTAGCCAGGTCTATTTTTATTATATACCTTATCTCTAATTGTGTTAATTTTGTAGGTGCTTTGTTTGTGTCACTTGTTGTGACTCCAATTGTGTCTATTGCAACTTTGCTGCATTTGCCGAAGTTTTATGCTCTTCTCATAGGTAACCTTTTTACACTTGACAGTCAATTGACGCATTACACATTATTTTTTTTTTTGCTTATTTTCACTTTCCTCTATTCAGAGAGTGCTGTAATGTTTAATCTTTCTGTTTCCCCTTACATTTCCCTTATAAAATGCCAAAATTTATCAAATGTGCTGTCAATTTTCACTATCTCATGCTCTGTGGCTAAGTTAAGATTGCTTCATGTGTGCGACGCATTTACTTAATCTGGTTCTGTTGATAGCATGCATCTTTCTTTTTCTTTTTTTGAGTTCATATTTTGACTTAATTATCATCAGCTGTTGCGCAATTTATTTTTCTTACATGTAGCCTTTGTGTCGTATTTTTTATATGCAGTTAGAATGGCCCTTGGGGGCATTATACTATCTACTCTAAGATTCTTTCGCCGTCAGGTTTGCACCTTTGGCTCCTTTTTCCTCTTTCCTTTATCTCAATTGATAATCAATACAAATGACCTTAATTGAGTAAATAAACATAATTTTTCCATGTACCAGTGCTCAGCAAAATTTCTGATATCTTACCTATCTAGAATCCAGAACTTTTCACAGATATGATTTCTTTTTGCTTAACTGGTTATCATAGCTAATTTTCTATGATAAACACGATCTTATAAACATTCTAGCTAGTTTGCTGTGCTTGTAGGAACTTGGCTCATTTATTTAATGCATTCCTGTACTTTAGATAGGATCTCTTTCCATGCAAATAAACACAGGATAGAATTATGTTTCTTGAGATTTGACTTCATAGTATTTTCTTTGTGAACTATTTAGAGGGGAAGACTTGGGGAGTTGTTTCTTTGACCACTTTTTTTGAGGAATTGTGGAACTCTCATACAGATATGCATAAATTTTTTGTTTATATGAGGAGGATTCATTTTCACTTTTTTCTATTAGTGAGTTCTATATTAAAAAAACATCTAAATGAACCAATGCTGGCCCTTAATACCTTAAAGGAGTATCAATTATAAAGCATGTTTGGAATCATGACAAGTTTAACAAAGTTACATTGGCATTGTGATTTTGTTGAAGGCCCAAAGTGTACCTTTTACCAAAATCACAGTGGCACACCGTGATTTTGCTAAAGTCCCTGTCAATCCAAACATGTACACATGATCCCTCTTTTGGTTTTAGTGTCTATTTTCTCGCTGCTCCAAGCTATGGAAGTTTAAAATATGTTATATATAGATTAAGTTGAATATGTTCCCTGAGTCATGTTATTTTCTGTGCAGATAAGGAATAAATTTGGGCATCAAGTAGAAGCCTTCTTTGTGATACTAACTTCCATTCAGTTTCATTTTCTGTTCTATTGTTCTCGTCCACTTCCTAACATTCTTGCTTTGGGTATAGGTAACTAATTGGGCCATCTTGCTTCTTCAAATTTGTGCTACTTTTATTATTATTTATTATTAGTTCTTAATAATTATTGTTATTTCTTGATGAACCTAGAAAGCATGGCCATGACATAGGACATCAATATGATAACACGGACATTGAGATATAGGATATTTTTGAAATTACCGGACTCAATGCATCTACAATACAACACATAAAAGGAAGGAAATCTTAGCTTAAGTATTCTAACTGATTCTGGAAAAGGGATTAATGATTATACGAAGAGAATTTATCTTTTCCAGCCAAAGAAGGAATATTGTGCTTCAGACATAGAGGCCCCATAGGTTTTTTTATCGGTAGGATCTACTAGTGGTTTTAGTTTTGAACATACAGGCATATGTATAAAAGAGAGGGAGTTGAGAAGTTTTGAAACTTACCGAATAACCATGTTTTTCTTTATTTAGGTTAAATTTATTTTCATTGTAGATATTCGCGAGTGTTCACACTAAGCATTTAGGTGAATTTTTTTATTGACGTGGCATTTGAGACTTTGTGATCAAATGGTCAAGGGGGAGTTCGATCTTTGTTACTTCTATTCTTCTCAATAAAAGTTGAATTTCCATGCTTCAAGTAAGGGCTAATGCATGATGGGTTGCACTAGAGATGTAGTAAAACCAACCATGAGCCTTCACCGTTGGAAGTGTTGGTTTTTGACAGAAATTGTGAGCCATATACACTATACAGTATAGAGACATGTTCTTATACTGATTATAAAATTGGCAACCTATTGATGCTATATTGCACAGAATGGAATTACTTGGAATAAGATTAGGAATTATTAAATTGTAATTGGAATCTTATTTAAATTTCACTATTCAGAAAAAATAGAAATAATGTAACCTGGAAAGTGCTGCGAATAGGTTTATCAACATAGACAATATCAATGTGTTTTTTTAATTAATTTTCAACAATTTGATAAGATTATTTTTTAACTTAGTTTTGAATATTGTTGATAAGGAAATAAGTTAGAAATTTTATAAATTACTATTGGAGAACAATTTTTGTTGCATTGATTCAGTGAATTTTGTGTTTTTAATCTCACTTTATTTTCCCTGAAATTTTAATCTAAACTTTTATAAGGGATTTTTCTTCTGTGCTAGCTAGTCAACATCATGGTTTAGTGCTTTTCTTGATTTATTTTGCAGTGAATTTGGCATTTGGATACTTGTTACAGGGGAGCTTTTATGCAGCTCTAAACTCTTTGGTATGTATGTCGTATGGTTTTACTTCAGTTTCATATTGGTGCAGATTCTTAAGTTTTTTTTGTAAGCTCTTATGTATTTTTTTATAACTTCAAATCATATACATCCTTTTTGCAATGCCATTATTATTTGATTACATATTCTGTGCCAGAATTAGTTCCCAAATTAGTCTTTTACAGTAAAATTGCTACCTTTAAAGAGAAAATATAAGCTAATAATTTTATGGAGTGAATGGGCCTTTTCAGTTATTTGTATGTTTTTTTATGAGAGGCTGTTATTTGTATGTTATGCACTGCCTTTTTCTGAGATAATCTCATGGCACTCTCTGATTATTAGGTTTTTGCTACAACTGTGTTCAGATGTGACATGCTGTTACTTCTTTGTCCCCTTGGGCTACAACTTCTTCTGGTATGTTGCGCTTTTTTCAACCTTCTTTTAATTTGTCGGTTTCTCCTTAAATGCTTGAACTGCAGTACAGAGGACCTGTTAAGCTTCCATTGTGCGTAACAGTGCATTTTTTGCTTCCTATTCCCTTTTTCTCCAAACAAATACGAAATAATGTCAACCTTTTCTCTCTAATTTGTATCAGAAATGTTATACCTATGTCAAGTGTAGCCAGCAACATGTCCTGCTACTAGAATATAGTTGGTTCTTCATGAATTTATTCAATATCAGCTCTGGACTTCTAATGTCAAATAAATTCAGAATGTAATAAAGATCATATTTCCCAACATAATTCAAATTAAAGCTGTTTTGATTTTCTTTCTGTGATTAGTTAGTTTTAATATTTGAGAATTCCAATTTGTGAGTTGTTTTTTATTGGATTCTTGTGAATTTCTTTTTCTGTCACTTTCATGTGGCTTTTACTATCTCAGGTTATAAGATGATTGGGGAAGGTGTTTGAACTTTGAATTGTTCAATTAGGTCACCACAGAACCCCAGTGTACTCTAACATCTATTATTAAATTTAAACACAGAGTGTCGTTACTTTAACTGCGCTTAGAAGTTAAGTGTTCTGTTTGATGAATTTTCTTACCCTTGTTTTCTGGCCTTACAGTATTGGTCAAATAATTAAAAATTGAAAAATTTACTCTGAAAATTCCAATGTTAAATTAAAATGATCAAGCTTTGTGCCTGATAATATTTATCTCTTGAAGGGAAGACAAGAAAAATTTCAGTATGGGGTGCTCTAAAACACTGCACCGGGATGGCCTTCTTCTGCGTTGGTTGGTGACATATGTTTTTTTTTTATTAATCTTTAATTTAAGTAAAAGTAAAATTTATGTTAACAGCATTGCGTTCATTAAAATTTGATTCTGACATTGAGGTATGCAACATACATTACAGGTATAACCTCATTGGTTGACTCAATTATGTGGAAAAGGTTTTTGTGGCCAGAATTTGAAGTCTTTTGGTTTAACTCTGTACTGAACAAGAGTTCTGAATGGGGAGTATCCTTCACACAGTTTATAAATTTTCAGAGTTTATATTGAACAACTGCTTAGTGCTTACTATAGAATATGAAAATATATCACATATATATATATATTTTATGAGTATGTGCATGATTGAAGGAGTAAGAAAAGAAAAATGGGGATACCTGAGTTGTTTATTTGTTACTGGTTTAGGTGGGGATACCTGAGTTGTTTAGTTAGATATGCTTTTGCTAAATCTCTGCAACAGCGAGTACTTTAAGTGTATTGAGATTAGGGTTTGGGTGGTCAGTGGTTACTCTTTGTAATCATCATTGATAATAGTGAATTTCTGCTCTGTTTTGTCTGTGGGTGGGTGAGCCACATGGATCTTATTCTTATCGTTATCCAAAATCTGCATGTTGTTTGTTGCTTTTGATAGTATTGTGTAATTTGTATTTGATAAGTTGTTGTGTTCCTTCACAATGTTTTTGTTAGACACATGCTTTCCATTGGTACTTCACCTCCGCACTCCCTCGTTCACTGCTTGCCGCATATCCCCTTTCACTGGTAAGTCATCAATTACCAGATATTGTCCCTAAAAGTCAAAATGTTGCTTGTTATGTTAATTTCTAACTTTGGCTTACTCTTCCCAATACCAAGCTTAAAGTTTAATATTTTCCCTATAGCTTGTGTTCTTTATCATTTAATTATGTCATTATCCGAAATGGTATAATTTCGTCTTATTTAAGAGATATTTATTATTTAGGGATTTCATTTAGTTTGATGAGAATTTCATTTTTTAGGAAATTACTATCCAATTAGCATTTATCTATAACTTATATTATCTTGGGGTTATTAAGATGTCCTATTGTTCTGGATCACTTGCCCCTCCAGCATGGGACACTTCCCCCACCCCCAACTTCTTCAGGCAAAAGAAAAGAAAAATAAAAAGGAATTGGGAAAGGATAAAGAAGAAAGTATGTTTCTCTTCCTGACTTGACAAGCTGTCTGTTTTGCAGTTTGGTTTCTTAGTAGACAGAAGGATACGGTCTTTTGGTTTCCCAGTTCTTGCCTTCATTTTGCTTTATTCTAAGCTTCCCCACAAGGTACTGCAATTAGATTATGAAATCTGTTGCTTAATTTGTGTCAGTCATCAAATCAAACCAAAAGTTGCATCTAACTTTATTTTGATGGATACTGCAGGAGCTTCGTTTTATTATAAGTTCAGTACCAATATTCAACTTGTCTGCTTCTATTGCATGTAACAGAATGTAAGGTCTCTATGCTTTTCTAAGTTTCATTTACATAACTGACCTTTAGGAAGCAGAATATTTACCCAAGCTTTTTCTTGTCTTACATGTGGTTTTTAGTTGCAATGTTTATGCTCAGATGTGAAATAGAACGGCAACATGTTAATTTGAGTTTTATATGGGTCGATAAAACATAATTGGGTTTTCCCTGCAATTTCGTAAATTATTTCATCATGTTTGTAGACATGTATCCTAAAATACTACTGAAAGGGGATGTTGTGGAAGGATAAGTCAATTGGGAATTTGAAATATAAATGAATTTTCTTTCCTCTCATTGTTTCCGTGGCATTAGTTTGTTTTCTTTCTCATTTCTTATTGGATTATGAACAATATTGAATAAAAGATTAGTAGTCAATCTATATCTTGGCTTTAGGATTGATGATGCTCTGCCAGGCAGCTCAGTGGATCAAGGCATTAAGTTTGCTTCGTATACTGGAGCATGAGAACCTGAGTGGAAAATACCTCTACTTCGATTTAGACAAACTTCAATTTTTCCTTAGAGATGTTCGTGTGATGTTGTCGTGTGGTATTTTTAAGAGCATGCATATTCCTTGATTGATTGTTCTTAGAACATGCATATTCCTTGTTTGATTTAGTTATGTAAACAATGGTTTAAGCAGTGAATTTTTCCAAGTTCCTTGTAGCACCAAAAATTGCAAAGAACTTACAGTAGCGAAAATCAGTAGGAGCAAGTTATTTCAATATACAAAAAGCATCTTTCCCATCCTTCTATTTATTGCTTCTTCTGGACTGGACTATTCGTTTTGGTAGTCACCAAGTGATTTGTGATTATAGTACAAGAATAAAATATAAGTCGTCAAAGTGATGAGAATTCCAGAGAAATAAGTGTTTAGGGATTGTTTCTGAAAAATTGTATTATGCATTGTACACTCAATCGGTTACAAATTTTAATGACCTCCAATAACACGCTAACTGCACTCTACATATCTACACTGGTCCTTTACAGTATCTACAGTGCTTCTATACAGTCCAATATGCTTACAGGATATACACAGTATAATCAATACAATACAATACAAATCATATACACTAATGGGGACGATTGAGTTGAACTGTATTTGTAATCTTAATAGAGATTTTAGAATGATGTTTCCTTTTGAAAGAATCAACTCGACTATTTTCTTGTTTTCTTACCCTTTTGTGTCCGTATGTTACTAACCTTCATTAGTATGTGCTCTGAAATGTTTCAGTTACAATAATAGGAAAAAGATGATCTGGAATTTGATTTTCTTCATCATGTTGGGACTTCTTCTAACGAGGTTGGTTCACTGGTCATTTTGTTTAGTTGGTGATGGATATATCCTTTCATGTGCTTATTCTCTTTCTTGTAGTCTTGTAGGAACCATCACAACTTTTACAGCCTCATATTGGAACTATCCTAGTGGTCATGCCTTAAAAAAATTGCATGGTATTGGTGAGTCCATGAGTTCTAAAATGTCCATGCATTTCTTGCAAAGCATTTAGCTAGAAATTTGCCTCAAAAAAATACTGCCCCATTTTGCCAATAATTTTGTGAAAATATTTAAGTTTCACTATCCTTTTCTTCATAGTCAGCTGTAGCAAACTCTGTCAAATTGTGGATATTGTTGTACCTGGTGAATCATCTGATGGATTAGTAGAATTTTTAAGTATCGCCCATTGAGTGTGATACTTAGATCATGAATTGATCTGTGAAAAGAGTTATTGTCATGGGTGTTATCTGGCTGTTCATTTTATGACATTTCTGGACTATATGAGGTGTTTTATTTAGACTCATTGTCTGACGAGCATTCTGTTGGTTAAATAAACCTCAATCAGAAAAATCAATAAATGGAAAAAAACAGACTATTGTTAAACATATTGTTAAATTTAGTAATTAGCAAAGAATAATTGTTAAATGAAGATATAGTTAACTATAGTAATTAGGAGAGAATAATTCAAGAACGAAATTATTAGAAGTAGATGTAATTAAATACAATAATTACAAGAGAATAATTCTATAATGGAATTATTATGAGAATAAGGTAGAGTGGGTGAATTAGGAAAAGATGAATAAAAGTAATTGAAGAGGAAAGAGGGAAATCATAATGTGAAAGAATTGGGGCCTTAAGGAAGGGAGGTGCAGGTTCTAAAAGATCTACAATTACACTGTCCTTGAAAGAAGCATAACCTTGGTTCTAAATGGATGATTTTTTAATTTAGCTTCAGGTGTTGTAAAGTAGTACTAATGTTCTGTTTTTCATTACATAAAAATCAAGTTCATGGTTTAGTTGAATCATATGGTTCTCACTTCTCAGCATATGTTTCTCTTTTCTCTCTCTTAATATGGTAACAAGCCTAGATTGTTGTTTGTCTTTTTCACACTACCCCTTTCATGACTTTTCGCCAAGTGATTTTATTTGTTTATTTATTTTTTTGTGGCAGGTTTTCACAGTGATGCTGATGAACAATGGGTTCACATTGATACATTTTCTGCCATGAATGGAATATCTCGCTTTTGTGAAAGTGATTTGCCATGGAGGTATATTTTACTTCTTTATTTTACACATGCGTATGAATTCTGATGCAACTCGTTAACAAGTAAGGATCCAAACAATGCTTGACTGTAATAATCATTCGTGTAGACCAGTGAAGACATGCCTTTCTCCTTTCTCAGCTGTAGGCTATTTAGTAACCAAATAACATTACAGTTTTCTTTATTCACTGTCCTAGGAATGAAATCCACTATATTTATGTTCTGCGGTTATATTTTCAAAATTATCATCAAGATCAGTCTCACTTCTTTCCCCAGAAAATAAATTGATGTCGAGAAAAATTTCATTTAAATGCTTTGACACACTCTGTCTCTGCATAGCGTATCCTCCTCTCCTGCACACTCGTGCTTTAGGTTTACCCTCCTCTTGGATAAAGTAGAATTTCTATTCTATTTTTTACATTGTAAACTATATTGGTATGACATAGTTAAGCCTTCTGTTGAGAAGGCCGGTAGTGGAGACCTTTATCTACGTGCTGAAGTATATGATCTGCGTTCTCGCGTCCATTTGAAGGTATTTGATTTTGGCTGACTGCAACCTTCTTGAGCGAACAAGGAACCAAAGCTATTTGTATTAATGAACATGTTTCTAGTCAATAATATAAAACAATGAAGCTATATCCACTTTTCTTTGGTGCAGGTATTCTAAAGAAGAACAAATTAGCTTGCAAGAATTTCAACAGAGAAACTTTACTTTCCTAATAAAGTGAGTCATCCATTAACTGCCATATCATTAAGATACTATAACATAGTATAAAGATATTATAAGATATTGTCTAATATTCAAACCCTTTTGAAGTGGGATTTTGTATATGATTACACATTTCAGTGCATTGACTTAGTAATTTTCTCACATGTTAGATCTTTTTCTTGGCCTTTAACAGTGAACATCCTGTGATCAATGGGTTCAAGTGTCTATTTACTGAAAATGGTTTCTCAAGAATGCACATTAAATTTGGCTTTCCACCAATTTTACTGGTATGTAGTTGCTGCAATTGACAACCAGTTCAAACAATGAATGCTTTTTACCTTACAAATTAGTTATCCTTCTTTTGACCCTTTGCAGGTTAAAGAGCCGAAAGTGTATGTCCATGGAAACTTAGAAAACAAGGTAGTTGTCAACGAAATTTGGCCTGGCTGTCCATAAAACCTGTCTGGCTTAATAATCTATTTGAAATTCATTAAGTTTAAAGGTGTTAGTTTCCTTTGTCGCCCTTTTTTTTCATAGTAACCTGTTGGAGTGAGAGAGCAAGTTTGTGTGAAGTTTAGAGCAAGTTTGTGTGAAGTTTATTTACATCCACACATCTACTGACTGACAGTTGCCTGTATTCAATAGTTCTGACAGTTGCCAGTATTCAATAGTTGATGATGACTTGGTATATATGTGGGTAGAATTGTTAATCTTGTAGCATTTCAAATCTTTTTGGGATATAATTGTCAATGATGATGAAGTTATTATTTTTTACATCTGAATGACATATAGCAGATTCATAATTGTTGGTTAAACAATTTGTCCTGTGACCACTTAACATTGCTATTGCCAGAAAAACTTGTGTAAATTCTGGTAATGCCAAATTGTTTATTCGTTTCCTACGTTTACACTGCTGCTGCTGAAATGTTGATGATCACATCATGCTACCGTTGCAAGTGCAAAAAAACCTTTAATTTTTAAAAATTTATCATAAAATTTAGGATGAACAGTAGAACGGATCATAAAATTTATCAATTTTTTTTTATAAAAATTTATTATATAATTTTGATCCGCTCATTTGGGTAATTTTTATTTTTGTCCCAATTCATTTTTAGTGATTATAATTACTCAATTTTTTTTTTAATAATACATGAAATAATGATATTAAACTCCCAAACGAGTTAAAATTGATATAGGAGGGCCCAAAAGAAAGGGAGGGGTTTCCTTTAACCATATTCTAATTTTGCCTCTGATAAGGATGCCTCTATAAAGTGCGACAATCGTCTGATAAGGATGCCTCTAATAAGTGTGACAAACATCTGATAAGGATGCATTTGATAAGTGGGACAATATTTGATAAGCCTTCTTTTGATAAGTGCGATATGTATTTTGTTGTCTGGCTCTAACAGAAAGTTAACACTCTTAGAAAGATAACACTTTTACAAAAAGGTAACGTTGTGATAAGAAGATTACCCTCCCACATCATCTAATTCTTTATATTGGACTTACTCTATAACTAAAGAAGTGCATTATATCATCTGATAGTAACATCCTCTAGGATTTGTCTTCTCAATTAAAGATATGTGTAATCAATTATGAAGATATATATGAATATGTCTTAAAAATTGATTTGCCTTAAAAGTTGATTAAATATCTCCTGCAGTAACATTTTTAATGGATACTTCTTCTCAATATTTAAGTAGAAACTGATCCATCCATCGTGTAAAAGAGAGAAAATAAACAGTGTTACGAAAAATTCTATAAAAAAGGCCTATTAACACATCAAAAGAATGAATGAAAAATTCTTTAAATAGAGAGTTATTAGAATTGATGTAAATCAGTCAAAGTATTTTCATAAACTTGAATTGATATAGGAGTTGAGAGTTAGAATCCTAGAAACAAACTTTGTGAATTCAAACACAAACTAGAACTGATGTAAATCAGTCCAATAGTGGCAAAATCTCCTTTGTCCATAAGAGGTACCTGAAGAAGTATAACAATACTTATGAATCTCAACAACAAGTTTCCAAAAAGTTTAAGAAAAGTTCAAACAGTGAAAGCCTAGAGAAGCTAGAGAAGAATGCTCAAAGCTTAAAAAGGAAAAGTAAACAATACTTGTATGCTATTGTTGAAATAGTGGATTAAGTCAACGACTGTCTTGAGGAAAAATTTGTCTATAATGGGATGACTACATGTAGCAATAGTCTATTGTGAACTAATATAAAAATCTTTTTGCTCTTTCTCTCTCTCTCTTTGTTACTCTAATCTTAGTTCTTTATGACTCAACTTTATCCTTGTGCTCCTTCAATTTTATCAAAGCTCGATCTCTTAATTGAACACTTTACTATATAAGAGAAAAATTCTTTACCTCTGGAAATACTAGTGAAATGATCTGAATTAGGGTATGATTTTGGATTGATCCTTTCTTTTTTTAAAACATTATATTTTATAAAAATAATTCTTTTAAAACATGGATTAACAAAAACATCACTCTTCAATGATATTTTGAGTAGTAAAATATAATCTATGTATTGGAATGAATGAATACTCAAAACGAAGACTATACATGAAAAAGATTTTTATTGTGTCTCTTGAAACAACAAATTAAGATATTTATATGAGATATATTATCTTAGATTAAAATCATCTAAGAAAATACTTCATTGTGTGGTTAACTTTTAACAGCAAATTGAGACTCTTTTTTGTATCAACTTCTCAAAAATATGCTTTTATATGTTTTCATGAAGAAAGTCAACGTCTCTGATGGAAAGTGAACGCTCCGATGGCAACTGAGTTGTTTCATGATTCTTAAGGTTCAAGAACATATTCTGATATGTTCTCGCTGCTCTTAAACAAATGTATGAAAGAAGATTCAAGGAGAATTATTTTCAAGCGTTATTTGGTCATTCTTGCACATAATCATTCGAGAACATTTGGTTGAAGATTCATTTTGGAATTAATTAAGATTCAAATGTCATATTCTCAACTCTATCTATCAAGGTTTATTTTTTGTGAAGATCTCTATTGACCTCGCACAAGGAAGATACGCTTAGAAGATTCAAGGAGAATTATTTTCAAGCGCTATCTGGATATTCTCAAACATAATCATTCTAGAAGATTTGGTTGAAGATTCATTTTAGAATTATTCACGCTTCAACGATCATATTTTCAAACCGTATCTATCAATGTTTTTTTTTTTGTGTGTGAAGATCTTTGTTGACCTTACACAAGGAAGATATATTCAAAATTTGTTTGGGACATTATTAAACCCTTACTCATGCTATATAAAGGGATCAATTCCGAAGAAGACAACACAACACAACAACTCAGAAAACCTTACAAACACAAAAAGTTATCTAAGTTTTCAATTTCAAGGTTTCAGTTTCAAAGGAAAGGTACTCATTCAATTTATATTACTTAGTGCTCTGTTTTAAGTTTGTAATTCATTGTAATCATTCTTCTTAGAAGAAGCAACATAGAACTAAGTTTCACTCATTTGTAATCCAACTCAATAGTGACTATTCTGCCTCAACGATTTGTAGGTTTTTAAGTTGAAAGTTGAGAAGATTTGCTTGTAGGGTCAATGTATTGTATTGTCAACGGTCAATAAGTTTCAAGTTGTTAAACATTTTTTTCTCGGAAAAATTAGAAAAAAAATTTAAATCATTTTTTTTTTTTGAAAAATATTGTGAAAATAATCAAAAAATTATTTTTCAGGAAAAAAAATTGAATTTTTTCCCAAAACACGATCTGGATATTCTCACACATAATCATTCTAGAAGATTTGGTTGAAAATTCATTTTAGAATTATTCAAGCTTCAACAGTCATATTTCCAAACCATATCTATCAAGGTTTATTTTTTCGTGAAGATATTTGTTGATCTTGCACAAGGAAGATACGCTCAAAATTTGTTTGGGACAATATCGAAACCCTAACTCATGCTATACAAAAAGATCAATTCTGAAGAAGACAACAAACACAACAACTCAGAAAACCTTACAAACACAAAAAATTCTCTAAGTATTCAGTTTCAAGGTTCCAATTTCAATAAAGACACTCATTAAATTTATATTACTTAGTGCTCTGTTTTAAGTGTGTAATTTCATTGTAATTATTCTGCTTAGAAGAAGTAACATAGAACAAGTTTCACCCATTTGTAACTCAGCTTAGTAGTGACTATTTTGCCTCAACGACTTGTAGGTTTTCAAGTTAGAAGTTGAGAAAACATGGCTTGTAGGGTCAATGTGTTGTATTGTCAACGATTTATAGGTTTCAGGTTGAAAGTTGAGAAAACTAAATTGCAATTTTTTTATTGAAAAATTTTTGAAATTTATTTTTCTCAAAAAATCTAAAACTTTTTTACTTGGAAAAAATAAAATAAAAATTTAAATCATTTTTTTTGAAAAGTATTGTGAGAAAAATCAAAAAATTATTTTTCTCGACTAAAAAAAAAGTTTTGTAAATCATTTTTTATCAGAAAAAATCGAAATTATTTTATCAAAAAATTTATTTCTTAGAAAAAAATAAAAAAAAATAGTCGAAATTTTGTAAAAAAATCGAAAGATAAATTTGAAAATGTGAGGCCTATGCTTATAAAATGTTATGGGCTTTTAAGCTTAGGAGACTTCCTTTTTAGGAGTCTTTTAACTATGAATTTTTTTGACCTCCAACATGTGAGCTGAGGTCAATAATTAATGGACTTTTGAAATTGACACTTATATATCTCATATGGAGGGTGCATAATATCACTTCTTAGAAGATATAGTATTGAAGTTCTATACCCCTTCCAAAACAATATAACTTGAATATGGGTTTCAAAACCATTGTTTTAGTGGTAAGGAGGTTGAAATTTTCAATTTGAGACACAACTTGGTACATTATTATTCATAAATCAAATCTCAAGTGACAATGAAATTAGAAAGTTAATTAAATCTAGCTTTGGTTGCTGCTTACTAATTGACAACAAAATATATTCACCATTAGCAATTTGCTTATATTAGAAAAAGAATAATGAAATGCTTATGTTCTAGCTTCACAGTCAACAGTACAATTATGAAAGAATAATAGAACTTCTATAGCTTCAAAATCAAACTATACAAGGTATATACAGGTTTAAAACAATATTAACCATTTCACTACTGTTTTCCTTGTAATGACCAAATTTTCTTCAAAGATAACACATTGTCAAAAGTGAAAGACAAACAACAGAACAAGGCGTATTTAGCTAATTACTCCATCATATAACCATGATCATATATTGATGGTAGGAGCCATTGGAGGAAACCGACATTAGTTTCTCCTTTTGACCTATTTTTTGAGTACTCAACTAGCATGCTCCATAGGTCTCCAACTGTCCATATCTGCGACAAAATCCAACACACAGCCTGCCACAAAACCAACCAAAGTCTAGTGAGAAATCAACACTGCAAGAAAAGTTCTAGTTAAGTGGAAATGTTTCAGGCACTTGACTAAATGAAGATGATTGGTTTGATTCATACACTCTTCAACACACTTTCCAACATTGAGTAAAATTCATGTGGATTCCACTAAATCATGCGGGGTCTCATTTAAAAAATGATGGGATTTACATAAATTACACTCAATCATGAAAAGTATTAGATAGAGAATGTTGCAGAGTGTATTGCTAACATTTCTTTGCTACTAACAACGGTCAAAATTAGTTAGGAAAGAGGCAATGCCGACAGAGGAGATATTCACATGTAAAACAAACCACAAATAAAATGGAAACTTAATTAGAATACGGAAATCATAAACTTTGCTCAGCCAATGTTGTTGATGTCACTTTCAATCTGAATGCAAAATTGCAAATAGGCTGGATAGGTACAACTCTTTAAAAAAGATCTTAGGGAAGAAAAAAAAGATCAATATTCAAACGTGAAATAAGAAAAATATATAACTCTTTTCGATGCAGATGCTTATCAGCAATGCCATTGATCACATGTTTAGATTCTCCCACTGTGTGAAGGAAATGTCATGTTACCTTGTCTAGGTTGTGCAATGCGTCCAAGCCAAATGTGTAGTATGCTATGAAAGGTCTTTGAGCCTGCAGGATATGATGAACCAAAACAAAATTCAAGGTCTTCAAGCATGGAAGGTCAAAAAATTGTTAAAGGTAAGTAATATGAGAGTCAAGTACTACAGTTGTTACTGTCAACAGACCCCAAAGTTTCCTTTTGTTTCATGCTGCGATTTCTCAACATGTAGCACCTTTTGTAAAATATTCAAAATTAAACGAGAGGCCAAATTTTAATTTGAGTCAATTTCAAATATTTCATTTTCATCGCACTTTGTAGACCGCATGCTTATTTTTATGGTCCTCTGGCCATCAAAATTTAGATGTTTCAATTTAATCTCATTATTGACTATCCCTGAAAGAAATCTAAAATGGAAATTATCAAACATGATATGGTTGACTTGATCTAAACATTATATTTCTAATTTATTCAAATAAGTACACAGTGACTACAGCTACATGTTTATACACTGATGGCTGAAAATATAAAATTACCTGAGAAGCTGCAAGCCACTGAATTATGGTCTTTACTTCAGGATCTCCTCCAAAGGCGCCACACCCCCAATTTCCAGTCACAACCCCAATATCATTGTTCTTCTCCATCATATCATAATCATTTTGAGAATTTCTGATTTCTTCATATGAATTTGGTACTTCACTTGTTTCCATAGATGTTGAGGTGGCACGGGCAGCATCAAACTAAGAGAAACAAAGAATGATTCAAACAGATAACTAATGAAGATAGAAAACAATAGCACCAAGTAGAAACAACAAAAATCACATTGATTCTAGAAATTCATGGAAAATAAACAAGTAAAGATGAACATACGTTCTCATGTGGAATTTTCTGATACTGTTGACATGTAGATTGCTGCAGAAAACCACAAAATGCCTTGTTGATCTCACTGCGGGAATGAACATGCTCAGTTCATAATATGTTGTAACTTTAAAAATTGAATAAAAACAAAAATATTAAGATTAATTATATTACGTCCTGCTATGATCAATACAGTATGGATCGCTTTTCTTCACATTCAGAAAAAATCAGATGATTTTTTCAAAGCTAATGTATTGAAGGGAAGATTAAAGACAAGGAATTCTTCACCAAAATATTTCAAACTTAAATGCTAAATTGTTACTACTTGGTGTTAGGATTCAGGGAGAGTCGGTTTCATCGTGGATTTACTGTTGCCAGCCTTACCTTACACTTGCAAGAGCTTGATTTTACGACTCAAACCGATAAATTGCTTTGTTGTTACTGAACTGGTAATATTTTCCCCATAAATTTTTCATTGTAATTCTCTAAGTTTATATGGGTAAAAACAGCTAAATTATGGTTTTACGAAAGAATAAATATTATTGACAGAATGAAATGTATGGCTACTATTAGAGCTACTCTTAGTAGTAAATTAGACACATTCCTCAAAAGGATTGAGGAAAAGAAAGTAAAAACAACTCTACAAACAAAGAGTTTATATTCTCATACTCACAATAACAGTGAATATGCGTCCTAAAGAGAAGTAGAGACTTAAATGAAGATTAACAAACCGGAGGAGATATTTTTCCCTGTATTGCCTCATCCCTGGGCCACATAATGCATCGATTGCAACAATCCTAGTCTTACGTCTTCCAAGGGCGTCTAAAGCCTTCTCATCCACATAATCCCCAGAAAATCGAAATGATGATGCGTATCTATAGAAATCAGGAGAGACTATCATTGTTAGCTTAGGAAGGAAGCATAATAACAAATTATGTTTGAACAGCTGAAAATTTATAATGAGATGCAATAGTGGAAAATGGTCACTAAAGTACTCGCTTGTCTGTCCAATTTTCTATTGCACTTTGTTGTATATATATTATAACGCATTTTATTGTACAACGTTTGATTTAATTTAACTTGCTTGTTTCAGTTTCATAATATTTATATTATCTGAACTTACCTAAATTTCAGTTTCAATCATCATGTTACTTTTGAAGGAAAGAAAACCTGTTAGGACTTAGATGAAGGAGAATTAGTTAGTAGAAGTAGTTAATTGGTTGAGGTTGTTATAAGTAGTTAGACTGTTATGTTTGTTAGTGATCATTTTCCCTTCTTATCCTAAGCGTATATAGACCCTATAAATAAAGGTTTCATCCCTTATGAAATGATCTTTTATCAAATTTAGAAATTGAGTGGTGTAAACAATTGTAGGAGCGTATCCGCTTTTGTGTATCATTTTCTTTGGAGAGATTCTCTCCAATTATTTTTCATCCTTTTTTCTAAATATTAGTGTCTTTCCTCTAAATCCTTGGAATTAATTCTTGGGTTACTAACAATTGGTTCGACCTGCCAGATCTCGAGGGAGTGCCATTGCTCATGGAAATGGAGGATTGGTGGGCCAAGAAGGTGGAGCTGCCCAACTTTTCAGGGAGTGATCCTGTTGGGTGGGTTGCAAGGGCTGAAAGGTTCTTTGTGGAGCATGAAATTTATGGATTCGATAGAGTGCAGTGGGCGTTCATGAGCTTGGATGCTTCAATACTGTTTTGGTTTCGTTCTTGGGATCAAGAAAATCCAAATCCAACTTGGGAATCTTTTTCCACATGTTTGATCCGTAGATTTGGAAGGCGAAACAATGGTCGTAAGGCAGAGGAAGACAAAACCGACAGACAAATTCTTGGTGAAATTGTAAAACAAGAAGAGAAGGGTAAATGCGAGGATGACGAAACCAGTTCTTGGTCTCAAAAGATTTTGATCAGCAATGTCTCTTTTTCGAAACCGTCAAATCAAGAATCATGTGCGACGACAAATGAAATCCAAACACCTCTGCCAGAAACGTCAGTCGTCGTTCAGCTTGTGGAGAGCTCTGGCCACACCGCATCTGGAGTTAGTCGAGCCACCACCTCCGCTGGAACCGCCCGATGTCGATCACTTCGAGGTGGAGAAGAAGGAGAAATCTGATGTGTAAGGCAAGTGGGTTGCAAGAATTGAAGACAGACGTGGAACCAAAAACCATAGCAGCAAAAGTAGTAAATCTGATGTGTAAGGCAAGTGGGTTGCTGCTGGAAAACCAAGAACCAGAATTGGGGACAGCAATGAAAATAAAAAAAGGAACCTGGGTTGTCACATCCTTGCAGAGATGTTCTGTCCGAAAAGATCCTTGTGACTGTGGCCAAGAAGAAAAAAATGGTAACAATGGCGAGTCACAAAGAAAGGGGAGAAAGAAGAATGTTTATTGTCGCTCAAAAAGCAGTGGTAGAGAAGAAAGGAAGCAACTACCAAATCCAGAGCAGACATGCTGGTTCTTGGTCTTTGAAGATACCGACCAGCCTTATGACGTCGTCGGAGTTGTCAGATTGAGAATTGCATGCAGAAACAACCAGGATCGCAATCACAGGAAAATCAGCCACGCAGGAACTGTCGTTGAAGGCTTATGCGCTGAATGTGGCTCCCCCACCACCAGAGCCGCCGGACGCCTTTTCATGGGCTGTGGCTTTGCTGCCACTGCCTCCACTGAAATCGCCAGAACAGGGCAAATCACAAATTTGGTCCAAACAAGAAACCAATATGAAGTCAATGGAGAAAACAATGGCAGAGATGAAAACAAATCTGGAACAGGTCAAAGAAAAATCAGCAAAATTCCTGATATGGATCAAAATCAAGAACTTGCTTCCAGAAATCCAAAATGGCAAGAAAATTCAAGAAACAGAAGCTTCTTCATTCATTGATGACAGCACTAAGACCAACTACATATGGGAAGACGACAAAGACACACCACCATGTTCTTGGATCAAGAAGGTCGAGACACCAGAGAAGAAACAAGGAATGAGAAGCAATCACATTATTAGCGATATGAGGAAGAGTGATGAGATGGGTCCACAGAGAAATTCAGATTAACATACGTGAAGAACCAAGATCCTGCACAACTTCAAATTTCAAGTAGGGTAGCTGCAAAAGATGTGTTATTAACTGAACATTGGCCGACATACATGCTGCCCCAACGTCCACCCTCAGAACCACCAGACATGGGTGGTAATATGGGGAGCATAAAACATTCTATGAGAAAGATAAAATGGGGTCGAGTCGACTTAGTAGGTGTTGCGTGTAAGAAGGAGCGGAAGGTGGGGTCGATCACTAAGTTTCCGAGACTGAGACACTGTGTGACCTTAATGAAGCTGAAAGTGTGCAAGTCCAACACAATAAAGGTGGCTTTATTCCTGTCTAATGTGGAACATATACAATGGTGCAGAATAATTAACAAGTTAATCCAGGGGTGGCAGCAAAGGAGATTGTGGTGAAGGAGACTTTCTCCTTACAATTGCGGGATCCATGTGATAACAATGAAAATGAGAGTAATAGCTCATTTGGTGGGATACAGCTCCTTTGGCGGGATACACGTGTCAATAATCTATATAAGAGCATGTTGCAGGAGGGTGACAGCACCTCAATTTTAATGAGTTTGTGGAAGGGAAAAGGGAAGGCTATGCATATTATCAAATATAACACCTACAAGAATATAATACATGTCAACCTTGAGGACAAGGTTGTTTTGAAGAGGGGTGTATTGTTAGGACTTAGATGAAGGAGAATTAGTTAGTAGAAGTAGTTAATTGGTTGAAGTTGTTATAAGTAGTTAGACTGTTATGTTTGTTAGTGATAATTTTTCCTTTTTATCCTAAGTGTACATGGAACCTATAAATAAAGGTTTCATCCCTTATGAAATTATCTTTTATCAAATTTAAAAATTGAGTGATGTAAACCATTGTAGGAGCGTATTTGCTCTTGTGTATCATTTTCTTTGGAGAGATTCTCTCATTTTATTTCTCATCATTTTTTCTAAATCCTTGAAATCAAATTCTTTCCTCCAAATCCTTGAAATCAAATTCTTGGGTTCCTAACAAAACCACACTAAAAGTATTAATTTCTTACTGAAATTTAGATCCATTGAGTAACACTAACCCTTTATAACTCGAGAACCTTTCCACACCAACAATATCTATAGCCTCATTATCCGCCATGGACGGCAAGAAAAGCATGCCAACAATTAATTCTGGACTGATCATGAAACGAATTTCCTCCTATATCAGACAATAACAAGCAACATATTAAACATTAGTAGGCTGAAAGCTCAAGTGACAAAAACATCCCAAGCTGCAGAATCTACACAGGTATATATATCAGGAATTATGCCTTAAAGAAGCTATCAATCACCTAACAATTAAGCATAAGAGGCTAAGGATGGAATTATACTTAATAAACGTTTTGCACCTGTACACAACCCCTACGAAGAGCACCACCACCAAGATATTCATTCGCAAAGTCCACTTCGACAGCTTCACTTGAGTGATCTTCTATTAGTCCTGAACTTTGAACCTATTAAAATGCAAAAGTATCGCCTATTACCAACCAAGTGGATCATTAAAAGAGATTTATTTTATGAACAATTGAAAATAAATCTCCTTCAAATACCTCAAATCTACATAGTGGTATAACAGAAGTGCTCCAAAAGTTAGTATCAGGGTAAGAAACGTGAACTGAATCATCTTCCCAGGCAAGTACTTTTCGCTCAAATGAGACAACACCCTTAGGCATATCAGAGGCTATCCTTTGAAAATAGTGAATGATGCACCAAATCTTATTTTCTTGTTTTTGACTGTAATCATCATAGACACTCCTGAAAATGCACAAGCATAGCTGATCACCTGAATTTAAAAACAAAATTGTAATAACATATGAAACAAGGCATTCAATTTGGTCAATTCTTTCAATCCTTCTCTTTTACTATCAGATAGGATTGCTAGTCAAGCAAGGCTTCCTATTAGGAAGGTGTATGAGAGAAGGAATCAAACTTAATTGCTAGGTTGTTAGTCATGTTAATTGTTGAGTTGTGCCAGCTGTAAATCCTAACTGAATTAGTTAGGATTGTTAGTATAAATAATAGAAGCTTAGTCTTCAATAAGGAGGCAGTTAGAGAGTTAATTGGTTGGGACTGAATTGCAGGGCAATTCAGTTAGTAATTCTGTAACTGCTACTCTATTCATTTCTGTCAGTTCCAATAATACATTCTTAAGAGAAACCCTTCTTGATTTTCTTTCTTTCTTCTTTTCTGTTCATTTACCTTCAGTTTTATATTTCAGTTCTAACACTGGTATCAGAGCACCGATCTGGTGCCCTGAGTTCACTTTCTTCTACTGCGCATTGCATGAAGACAAGAAGCATGGTGAGAGATTCGAGTGATTGGGAGCAGGAGCGTGAGGAATGGCACACACGATTGGAGTTGGCAGAAGCATGCGCCGAACACACGGAGGATCAATTGGCTGCACTTGTGGCCAAGATTGATTCCATCGACGGCGGTGGTAGATCCCTAGGTGAACACGTTGAGCGCGATCGGTGGAGGAAGATGGAGATACCGATTTTCTCAGGCGACGATGCGTACGGTTGGACGCACCGTTTGGAACGATACTTCGAATTGCGAAGCGTTCCCGATGAGGAGAAGTTGCGTGCCACTTTGGTGGCCATGGAGGGTAGAGCGTTGAGCTGGTATTACTGGTGGGCTAGGTGCAATCTCGAACCAACTTGGGACGGGTTCAAGCTGGCGGTGGTTCGCAGGTTTCAACCTTCAATGGTACAAAATCCCTTTGAGTTGTTGTTGGCACTTAAACAAACAGGGATGGTGGTGGAATTTGTGGTGGAGTTTGAGAAATATGTTGGAGCATTGAAGACCATTGATCAAGAATTTGCACGAGGAATTTTCATGAATGGCTTGAAAGAGGAAATTCAAGTGGAGGTAAAACTTTATGAACTAAAGTCTCTGTCTGATTTAATCAAAAATCTATTATGATTGAGGAGAAGAATCTGGTTTGGACCAAGAAAGGAACCAACACTTTCACTAAGCCAACCACTATTTCTAAGGCTAGTTCTTACAGTAAGACGGTAACTGTTGATACTAAGCCTTGGTTGGATAACAAAATTGAGGGTGGTACCTCTGCTGCTAATCTGGTGAGTGTTCAGGTTGGGGAAGGGAATAAAACCAGGGGTGGTGATTTCAAACATTTGTCCGGGGATGAGATGAGAGACAAAAGGGAGAAGGGACTCTGTTTCAAATGTGATGAGCCATATCATAGAGACCATAAATGCAAGAATAAGCAGTTTCATATGATTATTTTAGAAGAAGATGACGAGGAGGACAATGATGTTGAGTCTCATGAGGTAGAAAATTTCAATTCTCTGCAATTGTCTCTTTGTTCAATGGCTGGACTGACTTCCACAAATTCTTGGAAGATACAAGGGGTAGTTCAAAACTACTCTGTTGTGGTACTCATAGATTGTGGAGCTTCTCATAGCTTCATTTCTCATGAAGTAGTTCGGAAACTGAGTTTGCTGGTGGAAGATACTCCTTCTTACATGGTGGAAGTGGGGGATGGTCATAGGGTGAAATGTAAGGGAAAGTGTCGCAAGTTGAGTTTGCAGTTGCAAGGAATGGAGATTAGGCAAGACTTTTATTTGTTCTCCCTGCAAGGGGTGGACTTGGTGTTGGGTTTGGATTGGCTCTCTGGTTTGGGAGAGGTCAAAACCAACTTTGGCAAGCTGGAGCTTACCTTATCTAGAGATGGCAAGTTGATTACTTTGGTTGGTGATCCTTCCTTAACTAAGACTGAATTGTCTTATGGAGCCTTCATGCAAATTTTGAAGGAAGAAGGGGAAAGCTTGTTGATTCAGTACGATTCGGCAGAGCAGAAACCAGCGGAGGTTTCAATCATACCTGAAGCTGTTTCAGAGGTTCTTCAGCCGTATTCTGAGGTTTTTGAGGATCCTCAAGGTCTTCCACCCCAAGGGAGGTTAGATCATGCAATTCATTTGAAGGAGGGGGCTGAGATACCTAATCTACGACCTTATAAGTATCCACACTATCAAAAAACGGATGGTCAAACCAAAGTTGCAAATCGGTGCTTAGAGACCTATCTTAGGTGCTTTGTTGGGCCTAAGCCCATGACTTGGGTGAATTGGGCTGAGTTCTGGTTTAACAGTAACTACAATATCTCTGCTGGAATGACACCTTTTAAAGCTTTATATGGAAGAGACCCTCCGTTGTTGATTAAGAGCAGCACCATTCCATCAAGGTTGGATGATGTCAATCAGTTGGCCCAGCAACGGGATGATTTACTTGCTGATTTGCGACAAAATTTGCTGAAATCTCAAGATCAGATGCGGGCACAAGCAAATAAGCACCGGCGGTTGGTGAATTTTGATGTTGGGGAGTGGGTTTTCTTGAAACTTCAGCCTTACTCAAGATCAGATACGTGCACAAGCAAATAAGCACCGGCAGTTGGTGAATTTTGATGTTGGGGAGTGGGTTTTTTTAAAATTTCAGCCTTACAAGTATTCTTGGCTGATAGACCATATGCTAAATTGGCTCCTAAATATTATGGTCCTTTTCAATTTCTAAGCCGCGTGGGGGAGGTGGCTTACAAGTTAGATCTACCTCTTGAAACTAAAGTTCATCCGATGTTCCGTGTTTCATTGCTTAAGAAGGCTTTGAAACCGCATCATTCACACCAGACCTTGCCACCAATGTTGATTGAGGAGCTTGAATTGGTTGTACACCCAAAAGATATACGACATTGGAAGACTGATGTTGGAGGCAATATAGAGGTTTTAGTGAAATGGGCTCATTTGCCATCCTTTGATAACTCTTGGGAGCGAGCTTCCAAGATGTTGGAGTTTTTTCCATCATTTCCCATTGAGGACTAGGTAGTTCTTGGGGGGGGGTATTGATAGGATTGCTAGTCAAGCAAGGCTTCCTATTAGGAAGGTGTATGAGAGGGGTGTTGATTTTCTTTCTTTTCTTCTTTTTTGTTCATTTACCTTCAGTTTTACATTCCAGTTCTAACACTATCGTTGAGTAACTCGCACACAAACATGCAAATACCATTGACGGCTTGACACCACTTGGGAGAAATAAAATGATCAAAATGAAGGCCAAAACAAGCAATTGAATGAACAAGTGAGTAAGATTAAAAATTTAAATAGCGTAAGGTTTCTTACGCAAACAACTCATCAAAGTTAACTGGTTGAAGTTGTTTCTCATATCTGTCATGGACTGGGAATAGACATAAAAATGAGCATACAAGAAGAGCAGCAATCAACTCCTGAAAAGCAAGAAATTGCAGTTGTAAATTATAACTATCAATAGTGTTGAAGAGTCAAGGAAAATCAGATTTGATTCTCTTTTATTTAATATTATTCTGTTTATTTTTATTTTTTGATTTTGTCATTATTACTTAGTATTACTATTGTAATTTTTTTCTATATAAACAGCTTAGTGATGTAGTAATAAAATATGAAAGTATTTTTCTTTTTACTTTCTTCAAATAGCATGTATGTCACGATAATGTACCATAAAAATGTAGCCGAAACAGCCTTAATTATGCAAGAGTTGTGACGGTGGTGGTGATGCCAGTAGCAGCCAATTTGTCTTATTGAGTACTTGAAGAGCAGGTAAAATTTTATCTTGTTGCAGTAAAAACGCAAAGTAAAGAGGTTCGAGAATTTATATGTCAAGTACTCAAACCCTTATAGGTGAAATTCGGTTTAAAGATGATCTTCAGCCATTAAAAGTGAGCAACAAAAAGGTACCAAAAAGATAAGGCACGTAATTTTTAGTCACAAACCAAACCTGGGTAAGAAACACTATCCCAGGTTCCTGCGAATCCAGCATGCGAAGACCAGTTCTGATGGTGGCTCCCTCTCCATCAATAACCATATCCGCATTTTCATAGTGTGCTTCCAACAAAGATGGCAACCTCAAAAGCAAATCTCCCAATGCTGGAAGCACCTCTTCAAACCACTTCCTACATTCCTCTCTAGAGATCAACTGAAACAAACAATCACGACTCCTTGTTTTTATTCAATGAATAATTGATCACTCAGCTATAATCAGCAAAAACCGCCTATCCCAATATTACAAGAAACCAGAACTCAATTAAAAAATATGAGGTTCTAAAAAGGTGGAGTTACCTGTGTAGTATATTACCTCGTCAAAGAAGAGGGCATATCCATGTGCAGCAGAAGGAGCTAAAGGTTCGGAAGATAGAGAAAGAGAGTTCCTGAGCTCGGTAATGGCGATGTATAAGAGGCGGCCCGAGTCGACTCGGCCACTTCCGATTTCTCTGAGAGTTTCCACCGCTTGGGACGGCCAAAATAGAGAAGGAGAACGCATCACCACGGGTAAATATGGTAGAATTGATCTCCAATCTTCTCTCTTCTCCATTCTCTTTTATTCTCTTCATAAAGGAGTAAGAAGACAATGCTTACAACTTAACAATATGTGAAGCAAAGAGAATATTTCAAAAATGGAATTATTTTTTATTAATATTACAATTGAAAATTCAAATCATGACACTAATTATTACTCACTCAAAATACACAAATATGAAATCTCATCCAGAATGCAAGCACATGGGCAATTATCACTCATAACATTTCAGGAACATGAAAAAAACATATAACAAATTTAACAATGACAACTATTGTAATTTCAACAGATGCTAAGCCCAAGATCTGCCCTTACATTGCCTGACAGCCGCAATTGGGCACTAACAGATTCTACGCCAAATTTGAACACCGAATAAAAGCATTATAATACAACAAAAATTCTTGAGTTTATAGTCAATATACATTTCATATTAGAATTTGTTTAACACAAACCCTATTTTGTTAAGAGTTCTATAACTTGAGATATGAGTTTTGTAATGCAACTGTCAGGATAATTCCTAAGCAGTAAACTTAACATATTCACATAAGACCCTTAATACATTCATATTTTTTTAAACGGTCAAAATAACGCAATGTGGCTATATGGAGACAATAAATAAACAGTAAACTTCACATATTCATATAAGACCCTTAATACATTCATATTTTTTTAAACGGTCAAAATAACGTAATTTGGCTATACGGAGACAATAAATAAACAGTAAAATGTTCAGTATATTCATCATGTAACACGATCAAAATTTCACCAAGATAATCTGCAATTTTTAAGATTTACGCAGGAGTTCATGTTCTCAGAAATTTATTGTACATTTGGGACAATGTCACAATGGGGGCATGTATGATTCAGAAACAGTATAAAAAAAACTTGCACAATGTATCGAAATCAAACTCAATAAACTGCCAAATATAACATATTTTTAATTACTACATCCAATAAAGTTCAATCTACTACCAATAGTCTGAACAAGAACACTTGCCACCATAGAAATGATGAAACCGGTATGAATCCCTTACTATGATTTTCCTACCAACAGTTTTACTAACTAGCTTGAAAACAGAGTGGCAATCACCACAAACACGAAGATTCTTAAAAATTCTAAGAGGTGAGCCTTCAGGACTATTGATCAAACCAAATGCAAGGGCAAGTCTCTCGCTGTGGTTCCAAAGATTATGCTCCTTTTGTTCTTCGTCTGTATCTTGTAATGCATAGCTTGTGTCTGGCATGTAGCCTTCTTCTCTAACCATCTTTCTTAGCTCTTCTAACTTTCCATAGATTTGTGCAGTTTGTGGATGAAACTGGTCTCCCATACCAAAAGTCATAACCTTGTTTTTCAACTTGATCCAACTACAGGCAGGTTTCTTCTTTAAGCTGTGTGATTCCATTTGATTTCTCACATTTTCTACATCTCCCCACCTTTGTGTAGATGCACAGACATTGGAATAAAGAACATAGGCCGAATCATCAGATGAGTCCAGCTCGAAAAGACGATCAGCAGCTTTCCTACCGAGCTCCAAATTTCCATGTATTTTGCAAGAAGCCAACAAGCTACGCCAAACGAGGTCATTTGGTGGGACTGGCATCTTATCAATGAAAGCTTCAGCCTCTGCAAGCTTTCCTGATCGCCCAAGAAGATCAATTATGCATACACAATGCTCTATTCTAGTAGGGACACCAAATTCGGTAGTCATTGAAGAGAAGTATGCAAGACCCTCATCCACCAAACCTCCATGGCTGCAGGCAGACAGAAGTGAAACAAAAGTGACATGATCAGGTCTCATCCCCAGATCAAGCATCTCACGAAAGGCCTCGGTAGCCTGGCGGAAAAACCCATGTCTGGCCAATGCTGATATTAAAATGTTCCAAGACCTCTGTGACCTGCTTTTTGGTAGGGGAAGGATTCTAAATACATCATCAATTTCTCCACATTTTCCATACATATCCATTGTAGCATTTAAAACGTATTCATTTGACTTGAACCCAAGTTTAATAATCCAGCTGTGAAGCTGCTGTCCCTCATCTAGTACCGTCAAGTTACCAATAGTGGCAAGAGCTACGGAGAAGCTAAATTGATCTAAATCAACCCCGTCATTTCTCATCCTGGCAATAAATTTTAGTGCTTCCTCACCAGGCCCATAATGGGCATTTGCAGAAAGAATGGCATTCCAAGTACTAGAATTTTTATTAGCTATTACATCAAAAATATAGTTACTTGTTTTAAGATCACCACACTGGGCATACATTGTAATTAGGGAGCTTTGGACATACGTATTTAATTCAAATCCTGCCACAATTATGTGTGCGTGGATTGGCATTCCATGTTCCAAAAGATAATCGGGAGACAAACAAGCACCGAGAAGATTGACAATAGTAATGTAGTTTACAAGTAAACCTTCTTCTCTCAATAAGTTGAATGCTTCAATTGCGGCATTTGGTTCTTTGTTATCGGCATGGCCACCTATCAGTGCATTCCATGTTACCACATCTCTCACAGGCATTATTTTGCGCACCTGCTGTGCTTCAGCCATCAAGCCAAACTTCCCATACATGGTAACCAATGTATTACCTATCATTAAATTGTGATGTAGGCCATAATGAATCACAAAGGCATGAACAATCTTTAGTTTTTCTAAATTATAACAGGCAGATAATGCAGTTGTAAAAGTTACATAGTTCGTTGCCTTTCTTGTTTTGAGCATCTCAATCAGAAGTTGTATGGCATGTGAATATTTTCCATCTTCAACATGGCTTACCATCATGGAATTCCATGAAATTAAATCTTTCTCTGGCATTGTATGAAAAACAAACTCTGCATCCTCAGATGATCCAGCCTGAGAATACATACTTAAAAGACTATTACATACACAAACATTTGATTCCAGTCCAACTTTTACTATTAGACTGTGAAGTCCTCTTCCCCACTTCAAATGTTGTGCAGAACCGAATACCGGTAACAAGGCTGATATAGTAATATAATTTGTTTCCGTGTGAGTATGACGCATCCAAAAGAAGTGTCCTAGAGATTCTTCGAAATGACCATTATGTGCACTTGCAGTAATAATTGAATTCCACGAAATAGTATCACGTTCCTTCATGTTATTAAACACACATGATGCCTCCTCTACACTATCATAATTACCGAACATGGATATAAGGGAGTTCGCCACAGAGACACTACCAGTGTCTAAGCCAGATTTGACAACATCTCCAAGGATTTGATAACCCATGGTTTTATCCCCAAACATTCCACAAGTTCTAACAACAGTAGCCATTGTATTTTCATTACAAATTAACCCGTTGTTTCTTAAATGCCGATAAATATTTAGAACTTCTTTTGCATACCCATTATCTGCATAGCAAACCATCAAAGAAGTCCAAGAGACTATATTTGGTTCCTCAATCTCCTCAAAGAGTTTGTTAGCCTCAGAAACCGTACAATGTGTACCATAAAAGTGCAGCAAACTAGTACCAACGAATACATTAGACATCAAACCGCTTTTGACAACATAATCATGAATCTGAAGTGCCCCTTCAATGCACCCTGACCTATCACAGGCAGTCACTAAACTAGCAACTACATAGCTGCTTGGGGTAACACCATATTCTAACATGTGGCAAAAGAATTGCATAGCTTTATGGTACCGACCCACTCGAACAAACCCCGACATCATGTTATTCCAAGAAGCATCATTTCTGTCCAACATTTCATCAAAAACATGTTGAGCATAGTTTATGCTACCAAACTTGGAGTACATGTTAATCAAGGTATTTGTATAGAATGTGTTGAGTTGAATAACACCTTTCACACAAAGTGCGTGCAATGCTTTCCCAACAATTCCTTCAGTGATTTCTGAGAAGCCCTTTTGAAGAAAGCGTGAAACTTGGGGGTTAGGGTGGTCTTTGACGGGACAATGGATGCCATAGCTCAAGAATTCTGTTTCTTTTACGCATGTTTCAAGCTGATTTTGGAAGTTAAAAAGGGGTGAGTATGGAGTGGATGGGGCATGCACAACATTAAGAGTACAGAGCTTTCTACAATGCCTAGCCAGCTCTAATAATTGAACGATACCAGGCCCACGCAAAACACAGGACAAATAGTCAACACTTGCAAAGAAGACCTGCAAAAAATAAAATTGATCGTCCCATATCCCTAATTAGTATTCTTCAATCCACAAATTTCTGACCACCCAAAATCTTTTTTCTTTTTCACCTGAAGCCCAAGACACCGAAAATCTGAAAGTACTCTCATATTTTGCATCTCAGAGTCATTTCCAATTTCTAAATTCCAAACTTAAATACAGGAGTAGATTTACTTAAATACTATTAGTTAAAAGAGAAGCAACTATCAGCAAATAATTGATTGGCATTGCATAAGTATAGTAGCAGTATATGCATTCATTCATGGTTCATAAGTTGTTTGAACTTTATGCTGTCTTGTTATCTAATAGATTATGCATAGTACATAATCAAACATTATAATAATAATTGCAAATAAACTCCTATTTAGTATTAGTTATCATAAACAATGTATAAATAAAAATCATAAAGATATTGGCAGTGAATGAATATAATAAGAATAGAGAGAACAATTTTTACCCCAATTTGTTTAGCAGTGAATGAAGGAATCGAAGTGAGAAGGAAAAAGGTTGAAGTGACAGTGCTTCTTTTGTTGCGGTTTGAAGCGGTGGTGCTCACGGTGGTGATGGTGTATGAAGCTCCGGCGACGGTGGGAAACAAAGTTTAGCTTCCTAAGGCCGAACGAAGAGGAGTTTTTAGTTCTCGAGATAATTGAGAAGGGCCCAATGGGCCTCGTAAATAAAAGCCCAATCAATGTCTTTGTTTGTAGTGTTCAAATTCTGAACTCCCTTTGCAACACACCGAAAACGAAAACAATGGCTTCCAAAGGTCAATCTACGAATTTTCTGAAGCATTACGGTTACGATTTGCTATTAGGATCAATCGCTGCTTTCTACACACTCATGGTGCCTTACACTAAGGTCGAAGAAAGTTTTAACGTTCACGTTTTTCTCTCTTTTTATATTTTTTTACATTAAATTTTTATTATTCGATTTTTTTGTTTGTTACTGAATATATTATGTGTTTTGTCAAGGCAATGCACGATATTCATCATCGGTTTCACTTAGATAATATGAGTTTAATTTTTGCTATTTTTTAATTTTATTAATTTGTGGTTTTATGTATATAATTTATTGTATTTATGTTTATGTTAAGACATGCCTTTCTCATCTGTAGGCTATTTAATAACCAAATAACATTACAGTTTTCTGTGTTCACTGTCCTAGAAATGAAATCCATTATTTATATTCTGTGGTTATATTTTCAAAATTATCATCAAGAATCAAGATCAATCTCACATATTTGCAGGTTAAAGTTCCCAAGGTGTATGTCCATGGAAACTTAGAAAACAAGGCAGTTAGTTGTCAACAGAATTTGGCCTGGCTGTCCATAAAACCTGTCTGGCTTGATAATCTATTTGAAATTTGTTAAGTTTGAAGGTGTTAGTTTCCTTTGTCACCCTTCTTTTCATAGTAAGCTGTTGGTAGTGAGAGAGCAAGTTTGTGTGAAGTTGACATCCACACATCTATTGACAGTTGCCTGTATTCAATAGTTGATGATGACTTGGTATATATGTAATGTTAATCTTGTAGCATTTCAAATCTTTTTGGGATATAATTGTCAATGATGTTTGAAGTTATTATTTTTTACATCTGAATGACATATAGCAGATTCATAAGTGCTGGTTAAACAATTTGTCGTGGGACAACTTACATTGTTTATTCTTTTGATATGGTCAGAAAAACTTGTGTTAATTCTGGTAATGCCAAACTGTTTATTCTTTTTCTAAGTTTTCACTGCTGCTGATGAAAGGTTGATGATCCCATCATGCTAACATTGCAAGTGCAAAAAACCGTTAATTTTTAGAAACCCCGCAATTAACTTTATGATGAACAATAGAACGGATCTTAAAATTTATTAATGTTTTTCAAAAAGAATTATTATATAATTTTGATCCCGCTCATTTGAGTAATTGATATTTTTGTCCCAATTCATTTTTAGTGATTATAATTCCCCAATTTTTTTAATAATACATCGAATAATGAAATTAAGAAGTCAAATGTGTTAAAATTGATACACGAGTGCCCAAAAGAAAGGGTCTTCCTCTAACCATACCCTCCCGGGCAATACCATAATTTGCAATATACCGAGCCATAACATTTCCATCCCATTTAGTGTGATTAAAAATTGTGAGCTTCTTTTCTCCTCGTGTTTTTTCATAAAAACCTTAACTTTTATCTAGATTAGCCACTAACTTTTATTTAGATTAATCAATTTAAATATACATTGGAAAACATAGAAGGTGGAAGAAGAAACTGTCTTAAAAAATAAATAATCAAAATGAAATAGACTAGCTCAATAATCCTCTAAGAGCCTAAGACATAGCCTTTGAAATGTTTTTTCTTCTCTGAACCAAATATCAACTTAGCACATTCTCTATGCCACATAGTTTCTACAACAAATATCTAAGCGAAATCAATCCCCAACTAGAAAGCTAAAACTTTCGCCATCTGATGCCGACAAGTAAATATGATTCAATAGTTAATTATCTTTTACTTCTTAATTTTCATTAAAATAGTTGGGGTTTGATGATGAATTTAAGGTATGGAATCATTTTAAAAATTAAAAAGTTAATTTGAAATACTTTGTTTTGTGCAACTTGAGTCTCAAGAATTTTTTTTTGAAATTGTTTGCTTTTGAGTTAACTTTGATATTTCAATTAGTAAGACTTCATTAAACTTTATTGTTAAGTTTAGCTGCAACAGTTATAATTTTTTTTGTTAAAAGGCATAATTAACCTGTAATTGAATCTAGAATATATAGATGGGAATAGAAAGGATTTTTTTTTATTAAATACAACACATATTCTTAAATAAAAATATATTATATTTATGGCATAATTGTTGTTGCGGTCTCCTGATTTAATTTCAGTAACTTCAGTCATTTATCTTTCTCTTTTCTTGATTTAGTCTTTTATTTAATTTTAAATAACAATTTGATCATTTATATTTTAGGCTTAATTGCAGTTTTGGTCCCTCTATTTTAGTTGAATCGCGAAAGTAGTCCCCCGTTTTGTTTCTCCCCAGTTTTGATCTCAAACAGAATTATAGTCCAAAACTTGATGAAATTTCATTTTTTAAAGTTGTATTACACAATTTATGATCATATATTTCAGGTACAATTGTTGCAAATGAGATCTTGAAACATATTGTGGCTTAAATAAATGCAAAAAAAATAAAATTTCATCATGTTTTGGACCAAAACTGAAGAGAAACAAAATGGTGGGACTGCTTTCGCGATTCAGCTAAAATAGGAGGACTATAACTGCAATTAAACATATATCTTAAAATATGAACAAAGTTATCTTTTTTTCTTTTTACAAAAACTTAGAAAATTTATCAAAATCTTCAAAACTCCCGAATTCAATACCAATTTCAAAAAAATTCATATATTTCTCAAATGCATAACACAAATATTTAAATAAATTCATATTTTTATATCAAATAATATCAAATTCATTAAATAAAGAATGAAAATATGAGTTTATTTGAATATTTGAGTTATGAATTTGATAAAATTTACATTATATTGAATATGATAAATAATTTGATGAGTTTTGTTTGAAAATTGTCACAATTTTGTGAGTTTCTATAAAAAATTATTAATAATATTGACATTTTAAGACGATTAAATTATTACTTAAAATTAAATAAAATACTAGATTAAAAAAAATAAAAAATAAAAAAACACAAAGGTGTAAGATGGAGCATCTATCACAACAAAATCCAAACATTATTATCTTGAAACAAAAGAAAACAACAACCTTTATACCCATTTCCATTTCTAAGTAGTTGTTGTTGAGAAAAGGAAGATGATGACAACGCCGCCTCTTCAATCTTCATTGCAAAACCAAAACGGTTCTCTTTCTCTTTCATCTTCCCTTTGGTATTCTCAATCTCACGCATCACTTGTTCCCACAAAAAGGGTGAGTGTGTGTTACAGTTACAAAGGAGGAGTCTCTGTGACTTGTTCCATTTCAAAGATTCACAATTATGGTACCGTTGATTACGAGCGCAGACCCACTGTGAAGTGGAATGTTCTATACAAGAGGATTTCTTTGATGGATAATCCTGAATTTGGTTCTGCTTCTGTTTTGAATCAGTGGGAGAATGAAGGCAAAACTCTCACTAAATGGGAACTTTGTAGAGTTGTTAAAGAATTGAGAAAGTACAGAAAACATGACAGAGCCCTTCAGGTAAATTATTTCACTTCAATTTTCAACTAATTCACTATAAACAATCTACTCAAATTGTGTTAAACAGCTTCTATTAGCATATGAATGGAATTATTCATGATGTTTGTGGTGGAGTATTTTTTATATATAGTATTGCAATTTGATTATTGATAATTTTGGAGTTTAAGAACATTGTCTTTTTTAGTGTGTGTGAATAGGTGAAATCAAATAGTAAGAATAGTTGGCAGAGTTTTTTACTTTTTTATGAGTCTTATAATTTAGTATTTAACTGTTGTAATATAGGAGCTTATGAAAGTAATGATTAATGATCAAATGTTGCAGATATATGATTGGATAAACAATAGACCAGAGAGGTTTAGAATATCTGCAAGTGATGCTGCAATTCAGTTAGATCTAATTGCAAGAGTTCATGGAGTTTCTAGTGCAGAAGGATTTTTTTTGAACCTAGTCAATGATTTAAAAGACAAGAGGACATATGGTGCCCTCTTGAATGCATATGTTCATTCTAGATCGAGAGAGAAGGCAGAATCTTTACTCGACGTAATGAGGAGTAAAAGGTACTTAATCCATTCACTACCGTTTAATTTAATGATGACTCTGTACATGAACCTTCAGGAATATGATAAAGTTGATATGTTGGTTTCAGAAATGAAAGAAAAGTGCATTCAGCTAGATATATATACATATAATATCTGGTTATCTTCTTGTGGATCTCAAGGATCAATAGAAAAGATGGAACAAGTATTTGAACAAATGTCAAAGGATCCTACCATTATGCCTAACTGGAGCACATTTAGTACAATGGCTGCAATGTACATTAAGATGGAATTGTTTGACAAAGCCGAAGAGTGCTTAAAAAAAGTTGAGGGTAGAATATTAGGTCGAGATAGAGTACCTTTTCATTATCTCCTTAGTTTGTATGGAAGTGTTGGAAACAAGGACGAAGTTTATCGTGTGTGGAATACCTATAAATCAATGTTTCCGAGTATACCAAACTTGGGATACCATGCTGCTATCTCTTCTCTAGTCAGAATGGACGATATTGAGGGTGCAGGAAAGCTTTATGAAGAATGGGTCTCTGTAAGGCCGTCTGATGATTCTAGAATAGGAAACCTTCTCATATGTTGGTATCTTAAGAAGGGAAAATTCGATAAAGTTTTGAGTTTCTTTGAGCATATGACTAAGGGTGGTGGATGCCCGAATGCAACTACATGGGAGCTTCTTTCTGAGTGTCATATCGCTGAAAAGAGGGTTTCGGACGCACTGTCCTGCTTGAAGAAAGCTTTTATGACTAGTGGTTCAAAGAGTTGGAAACCAAAGCCAATAAAATTGTTGGCATTCTTTAAGCTTTGTCGAGACCAAGACAATATGGAGAGCGCTGAGGTTTTAATTGAGTTGTTGAAGAAATCAGGATACGATAAAGATGAAGCGTTTGCGTCACTCATTGGTGAAGATGAATTGTCAAACAGGATGGAAACAGTTGATAGAACTGATGATATTGTTGACAATGAAAACATGGATGATGATGACTCTCATGTGTTGTTCAACCAAGTAGAGAGTAACTTTTGACTAATGGAAAATGGGTTGCTAGAACATTGAAGAGAATATTTTGATATTCTTTTTCTCTAAACTTCTATGGCTTATCAAGCCAGATATGAAGTGCTAGCTGCTATTTGAACTACAACAAGTTTGGAACTTTTATGCTAGCTTAGGACATGGACTTGTGATGTTTTGCTCTAATAGGAATTGACTCTAATGCATGTCATTTGAGGCCATCCTTATGTATGTTTTTTATGATTTATGTCTTTTTAAATATGATTTTTTTTATACTTGGACTAAAGTAGTGTTACATGGATGATAGTTTGAAATTGGACCCTTACTAGAAAATGGTATAGAAAATGGTACCTAAAATTTATATGTTACTTCCTTGGTTTCTTTTCCTTTGTCTTCACCATTGTTATGGCCGAGCTGCAAGACTTATTCTAAGGAAGATTAATTAACTAGTGTGGGCAATTTATGCAAGTGATGAGTTATAATCCATTTTCTCTTTTTTAGTTGTTGACAAGTTCAAAGAGTTATAATCCATTTGTCATATAGCAATTTACATTGAAAGAATAGCAAATACTTTGTATTTGCACTTGTTGAGTATGACTCATAGGTACCGTTAAATTCATAATTTGAAGGAAGCGAGTGAGATATTTTAATAGTTAAACAATATTATTGAAAAAATAGTGAAATAAATTATTAAATAAAATTGTGTGCACCAACAACTTCAACAAATGTCAATACATCACATCTTGTCTGCGTGAAATACTATGTTCCATAAGACAATTTCCCATTTTAACACTTTGGTTCAGAGTATGTGTTGAAGAGGAAAATGAATGTCCACTGATCAAGGAGCACAAAATCAACATCAATGAAGAAAGAAACGTCATTTTATGACCAACGATACACCAACGAGGGTGCACAAAATTAGCAGCAAATTTGAAGGATAAAAAGTGTCGTCCAAAATCAAATAAGAAATTCGAAAAAATGTAGAGAATCAAGAGAAGAAAAATTATTGATACAAAAAAATTGGAAATCAAGAAACGAGAAGAAGAGAAAGAAAAAGAAAAAGAAAGAGAAAGAGAAAAGGTTGAGGGTGAATTTTTATAGGGGATGTCATTTTTTTTATATGAGAAGAAATACAAAACAATAACGAAAATTAAGGTCTTAAAAAACTAATTTTGATTGCTTTGTATGCAGAGAGTTGAGGAGTAAACTTTAAAAAGAATGATAGTATCTTAAAGAGAAAAAACACTATACTTATTGGAATCAAGTTGATTTTATATTTAGAGTCTTGATGTTTACAAAAAATATTTTATGAGAACAATATATTTGATTTCAAAGAGTATGAAACAAAATTCATGTTTTTGAATAAAATCTAAAATAAGATTTGATTTGAATTTGTAATTGATGAAAATCTAAAATAAGATTTGGTTCAAATTTACAATTGAAGAAAATCTTTGACCAAATTGAAAATATGACATGGTCAAGATTTAATTAAGATTTAAAGAAGATTTGATCAAGATTTGAAAAATATTTGATTAAGATTTGATCAAGATTTATCTACAACAAAATATGAACGGAACCAATCTAAAATCTACACAAAAAAGGAACATAATCAATCTGAAAATTTTACAAACTCAATCTGAACAAGTAACAATTCAGAATTAAACAATGACTAAATTAAAACCCAAATTTTAACTATAAACAAATACTCAAGACTGAAGAAGAAAAATATCGAAAAGCTGAAAAGAGTAATCTTAAAGTTCAAAGAAATAATCACTTATTCAAGTTAGAAATATTTTGAGTGTTCTTTTGTTAGAGTGTGAGAGTTATTATTATTATCAGCTTTGTTAGAATCAACTTCCAATATTTTGTATTCAACCTAATAGTTGTTTAGTTCTTTCTTTGATTTGGGGTTGTTAGGAGAAGACCTGACTTGTAGGGTCAATGTGGTTATTTCCTCAAAAGTCTTAGATTGTCAGACTGTTTGGAATGACTGACTTGGAGGGTCAGGTGCTTTGTAATTCAAGATATTTGAATTAGTGAATTAAAGCATTTTGAATGATGGAACTGAATGTAGCCAAGTTAGTGGTGAACTAGGATAATTTATATTAATAATGAAACCACAATTACCAAAACAATCAAGGAGCCACTCATCGCTAGTATTGTGAATGATTCCACTATACCCTCAAGTACTTGGATTGCCAAAAGAACTAACATCAACATTCAATTTATAAACATTTGAAGGAGGGGGCTTCTTCCAAGAGACATGGTGAGGAATAGTTACATATGTGAGTTAGGTTTTAAGTGATGGAATTGAGAATCCTTCGTTCCTTCCAGGTGTCATTCTGAAAAACAATAGAATTTCTAGTTCTCCAAATGTTCCAGTAAACAACTATAAAAAGGTCTTTCTTTATCCCTTGTAGGGAAGAGTTTGAACCAAAGGAACCAAATTAGTTTGATGGGTGTAGCCCCAAGATGGACCCATATACATTGACTATTAAGATAGTCATGGTCGATGTCATTTAATCCCATGTTGAAAAAGATGGTAGGGTCCATTAAAATAAATTGCATTATTTGAAAATAATGCAATAAAAAAATATTATTGCACCGAAAATATGATACACTTTATATATAATGATTCATAACAAAATTAACAAATCATAACTAATTTTCAATTTAAAAAAAAAAAACTAATTAACTTACTATTAATACTAATAAATTTATAAACTATCTATAACCAACTCTAATTATATCTAATAAATCTCAAACAATATATAACACTTCATGATTATATATACACAAAAGGTATCTGTAAAATGTGCATAGCTCAATTAAGTCATAACAACAAGTGCCTTGGTGGTGATCACAAAGGGTGCATGTTGGTCCTCCAAACATGAAACTTGAAAGACACCAAAAAGATTATACTCTTAGACCAGTCCAGTCAATGTTTGTGTATTATAAAACCAAAATATAATTATTATTTTTTACAGAGTTATTTTATTTATATATAAAAATTATTAGCAATTTTAGTAGAATGACATGATATGCATACTTTTCTCCAACATGTAACTTTGCTAGTGGTTATAGAATCTTGTTCTCTTTTCTGACATGGTATGCATTATTTGTTCCTTGGAAATTGTTGGTTGGTTCATATGTGTGTTCATCCATATATATTCCATGTTTGTCCATTACCAATATAACTATAATTCGAATGGTATTGAGACTAGTGACTCAACTAATTTAATTGGTAGCTTACTATTTAAAGTTTCTAACAAAGTGATATCTTTCGAGTCTATTTGTTAAAAAAATAACAAATAAATTATTTGACAACGAATAAATTTATAGTAGATATTGAACAAATTAATTGATAGTTGATAGAGAATAAACTAATTGATAGTTGACAGTGACTAGCAGATTGAATTTAAAATACATAATAAAATTAAAGATTAAATAATATAAAAATATATTTTAAATTAATATTTAAATTTATTTTTCAATTAAGATAATAAAATTAAAAATTAGAGAAAAAATAATATATTATATATAAATTATAAATTCAAACACTATTTGAACTAGCATCTTCAATAATGTTATAAAGCTCGTCATAGAAAACAACATTACCAAATAACTATACTTATTTTAATCATACAAACTTAAATGCTAGGGGTTTGTCTTACCAAAAGGAACCTAAATTTAAATAACTTTAACCCCAAAGACATTTGAACAAGTGATTATTTACTTTTCTTCATCAGCAAGCATCCAATTTCAAGCAATAGTTACTTTTTCCTCTCAAGGTTAAAAAGAAACACATGTGTTATTTGGACACAAGAATTTGACATTGTAAATAAACACTATATAATATATAAGTGTGTGCATATATCGAGAATATAAATAAATAAATAAATAAACAACTCAAAGAAAGATAAATAACTAATATAAAACTCAAATCATATTTAAACATAAGTTTAGTTGTGAAATTTTGTGTCCAATATCATTTAGAAGAATTGAGAGGAAAGATAGTTGTACGCCAAATGAGACAACAAGATTGACACTTGACATTGCTGGTCACAAATCTTACACACAATTTTGCTTTCCTAGCACGTTAGATTAGATCCACATAAAGTGTGTCATGCTGCAAAAGCTTCATGTCTCTATTTTCGATCTATTTGCATGTAAACCCAATACTTCCAATTTCCAATTGGGTTATGCATCTTATTGTGGCAAAATACATCTCATGCTAGCTGTTGTTTCTTTGTACTACATTAAATTTGTTCCCTTGTGCTAACATGTTGACCATAGGGAATGCAACATTGTCGCCCTTCAAAGTATCATAATAAATAAATTTATATTGAGATTTTAAGATATAAAAGTATTGATTATATTATTTAAAAAGCAGTGATGGATGCCATGTAACAAACAACATAAAAAGACCTTATTGATTGTGAGTATGCACTATGTATTTAATTCATTTAAATAAATAAAATAAAAATAATAATTTTCTAAATTTACAATTTACAAACATAATTTCCTAGCTAAAAGTTGAAGATGTTGAAGGCGTGAAAAAAATTAGAGTTTAGATTTGACGAAGTAGAAGATTGTTAACTTAACTAATATACTAACGTTTAGCTATAAAAAATACGAGCCAAAATTAATTCTAAAAGTATTTAATTGATTTTGACATGTACGTTGTTTTTAAATATAATTGATTTTAGCTTGAAATTAAAATCTTTAATTTTGCTTCTAAAATTAATTTTTAACCTCAAATTTAAACACTTTTAGCTATAATCAATTTGGCATAATTTATTTATTTAAATAAAAAAATTCAGCACATAATCTAGCACACATTTAATTAAATGAGGATATTAATACCAAAGTGATGATGTCTTGATTTTTTTAAGTTAAAAATAATTTGAAATAGATAAAATATTATGATGAAATGAAGTATTAAAAAGTGGGTATACAGTACTATTAATCTATTATATTATTCAAACACTGAAATTGATTAAGGTCACATGAACCAATCTTGAAGCCAAAGCACTTCTTATCTGTCTGAATATGTTTTAAGAGAAGTAGGAACAAAAGCAGACTACAATGTTGTGGACAAAACATAGCAAATCCATGTCATGTCACCCACTTGTACTAGAATCTAAACACATGCAAAGGCCTCAAATTTGTGGGACCCTTACCCTACACTACAAATTCCTCACATGTAATCACATGAAGAGTATTTGAATATCATCATAAGAAAACCACAAATTATTTTCAAGAAAAAGACATTAATTAATCCAACAATAAGTACCATTTTTCCCTCTTTTACAAATCAAATTTTGAAATTAAAGATGAAATCAAAATCATTACCCAATTCAAAACCCAAACTTTTCTAGCAGAAAAGGACCCAACCCACCACTAATATGCCAATTTACAAGTCATAATTGAAATCACTAGGGCCATTTGGATAAAGAAAAGTACCCACCTTTGTAAACCCCTCTATATCTCTTTTATATATTGTTAGAGATTTATTCTAATAATTCTTATGATAGTTACTTTATTTAATAATAATATAATTTGTTGACTTATTAATTATTTTATTTGTCATGATGTAACATTTGTTTACTCCACACGTAATAAGAAATAATTATAAATAAAGAATAATAATTTTATTAAATTATTTTATTTTTATTAACAATTTAGAAATAATATACTTAATGTTAATTAAAGAGTATAATTAAAAAATATTAATCTTCTATTGAAAGACAGACGAAATATATTAGAATATATGAAAATATATGAAAATATATTAGAATATTTTTTATATATTATATTAAAATATCTCATTTTATATGTTAGGATTAGTTGTCTCTTAAAATATTATAAATTATTTCTTAAGATTAATTTCTATAATATTTAAATTATTATGAATTTTTTTAGTTTTTCTTATCAAACTAACAACTATTTATTAATTATCATATTCAAAATTCTTATTATTTATCTTTCTTTATTTAATCTAAAACCTACAATTTTATCAAACTATTTATATGCATTTAATTTTGTCAATCCAGCTGTAACATATGATAACACAGATAGATAAATCTTTCCCGTATAATATAAATAAATTTTCAAAATCAAATTAATGTAAAACAAACTTAATCAATTTTATATGATTTATTTACAGTCATGATAGCTCTCAACTCTCATCTTTCTTGATTTTATATCTTAACATAAAAAATCTCTCTCGATTTTATTTTTATTTTAAAAAAAAAAAGATATCTCGATCTCATCTCACTATAACCTGCCATCAACTATCTCTCTCTCTAATATATATATATATATATATATAGACACACCTATCACACATAAAAAAATTGAAAAACTCTTTGGAACAAAAGATTGTTATAGTAGAATCCATGGCAGAGTTAGAGAGTCCAATGATGCCAAAGTTGATAACTTTCCTATCTTCTCTTCTTGAAAGAGTAGCTGAATCGAATGATGAAACACAACAAGAACAACAACAAAAGATATCTGTGTTTCATGGTTTAACAAGACCAAACATCTCAATACAAAGCTACCTTGAAAGAATTTTCAAGTATGCAAATTGTAGTCCATCATGTTTCATTGTTGCTTATGTTTATCTTGATCGTTTCACTCAAACACAACCTTCTTTGCCTATTAATTCCTTCAATGTTCATCGCTTGTTGATTACTAGTGTCATGGTGGCTGCTAAATTTATGGATGATGTGTAAGTTTATTTATTCAATTATAATTTTGTTAAGAAAATTTTGATTTTTTTTTAGACGGGTCAAAATTATAACCCGAAACATGATGTTCAATTTAACAATATCAATATTTATTAGATGAATTAAGTTTTGCAGATGAATTTTTTTAGTCTTTTTTAATTTACTTAAATTTTAAAATTTTGAGATTAATTTTGGGTGTTACCCTTTTCTTTGAGTTCACACAATTCATGTGATTCTTAAAAAAAAATATAATTGTTCTTAGAAATTATATTGAGTTTGGTATAAATAATTAAACAAAAACACTATGATGGTTAGGTTGCTCTGTTTTTCCTCTGTTTATTATATAACTGATTGTTACACTAAAATATATTTGTTCTGAATTTGAAGTGTTTCACTTCCAACACTATGGAAAAAGAAAATAATAATTTTTCTTCTTTGTTTGGCTTTTCCTTTCTTCTATTATTCTTACGTAAAGTTTCATTATCGTTGTCTATGGTAATAATTTAATAACTGAACATTAATTGTAAAAGAAAAATTACCTTTAAACATGATACAATTTGGATGGCACTTATCCCACATTTTGTTCTGTTTAAACTATTAAATTGATATAGTTATTTATTTATTTTTTTAACAAAATGAGTCACAATGTAAATTGATATATCAAAAGTGTCCTAGTAAAATTTGGCTACACTTTATATTTGTAAAACTCCAAAAAGAATATAATTAACCTTTCTTTAGTAAAAAATATATATATATAACCTTTCTTGTGAAAAATACTATGTCCAGGCTGTGTAAATGTCCTATTAAAATTTGTTTACACTTTTATAGTTATTAATTAAAACTCTAATAAAGAATATAACCTTTTCTTGTGAATAATACTATGTGTCCAGCCTGGCTTTCCTTTAGACATACAATCAATTCACCCATGTGACTCTGCTAACTTACTTTATAAGTATTACATATTTTTATTTTTAATATATATATATATATATATAAATTATCAAATTACACTCGTGCAACTAATATTTAGACAACAGAAAAAATATTCAGACATACCTATGGTGTGAAATTCTTGTGTACATATAACACCCCTATTTAGAATAATGCTTATACTCTTGAATAATTTTAATCAAAATTAGAGTTTACAACATTCATTGTTAATTCATTGAATAATATTTTTTTATTTAATTATTTTTCTTTGCTTATTAATCATAAACATTTTTACATGACCTAATATTAATTTTTTTTTTCTTTGTCCCTTGTCTATGATTTATAATCATCAGGTACTATAATAACGCTTACTATGCAAAAGTTGGAGGAATCACCAAAGCAGAAATGAATTTTCTTGAGTTGGATTTCCTATTTGGTTTAGGTTTCAATTTAAATGTAACACCAATCACTTTCCAAGCCTATAGTGTTCATCTTCAAAGAGAAATGTTTCACATGCAACCTCTACATTTTGCAGATTCAACCATAAATTTAGCAAAATCACTAAAGGCACATTTATGCTTCAATGAAGATGAATCTTCTCATCAAAAGCAAAAAAAGCTAGCTGTTTGATTTTTGTGCATTTTATCAATGCATGTACAATGGTTGACTAGTTGTAAATTTAGTGAATCTATTAAAGATTGCCAATTAAATTACTTTTCCTTATGGATTCCTTTCAGATTCTTTATTTATTTTTTTTCAATTTTCCTTTGCCTTATTTCTTATCTTTTCAATTGATAAAATGCATGTGATTATATTATTAGGTATTGTTAGTTCAAAAAAAAATACAATCATGTTATTGTACATAATATTTCCTATTTACAACTTCCCATGTCAAATTTGGTATTATGTTGATGAATATAATTAATAATTATATATTTACTGACCGGCACAACATAATTTATCCACAATGTAAAATTTGAAATAAGACATTTTTTAAAATTAATATTACTTTTATTTAAATATTTATATTTGCTATAAATTTCTATATTTTAAACCATAAATACTGGGGATGATGTAAATATTTTTTTTAGTCTGGATGCAACGACATATAGTTTATATATAATTTGGCATTTTAAATTAATTTTATGGATAAGCTAAAATAATACTAACTTTATTCATAAATATAAGTCTTCTTTAAAAATAAATTTGTTGCTAAATATAAATCTATTTTAAATCACTATCTATTATTTTTTAAACATACTTCTAAATAATAATACTACTTTTTTTTTCCTTTAAAAAAAATACTACTTTTGTTTTATAATTCTATTGTCAATCGTAACTTATACATTTAGGTGTAATCTAGCTAGGAACATCCTTAGATAAAATTTTCATATTAAATAAACCACTTATAGTGAAAGATAGATAGAGATAGTAAAACAAAAATTGAGGGCCTAAAACCCTAGTTGAGACTCCGTTTATTTAAGATTTTTAAAAATGAGTTTGAATTTAATTACTAAAAATAAATTGTACGAGAATTTACTTAAAAATAGTAGAAGTTATTTTAATTTCATTTGTTATCAATTAAAAAATATAATTTTAACATTAAATAACTTTTAATATTATTAGAGATTTTAACATGATAAAATCACTTTTTTTTAAAGGTATCTTTCAGAAATGATTTTTATAAAAAGTTTCTCGAAATAGCTTTTTATTAAATTAATTTTTATTTGAAACTTTATTTTTTATTAAATATTATAATAAGAAGATAAAATACTATAATTTTTTTTTTTGTAAATCTTAAATAAACAAACTCAATATTAATTCAAAAAAGTTCTATTGGTGGCGTATAGTTTTATGCCATATTGTTTCAATTTTGTGAACATAGAAGTTATCAAATCTAAGATTAAGTATGAAATAAATGTAGAAGGTTATAATGAAGACATCCATTGGATTCGACCAAGCAATCATTGAAGAAGAGCTTTTTGTCACTTTAAGCAAGATTCTTGGGTTTGTACTAGTCATGTATATTATTGATTTTTATGGTTGATACTTCTAGTCCAAGTTTAGATTCTACTAACATTTGAATTGATATTCAAGAAGAAGGAAAATGACTAATGTAATTATTTCATTCAAGATTGTTAGTTGTGCAAAGATAAAATTTAATCGATTTTCTGTAAATGTTTTTAACATAAAATAGATTTTTTTTCTCTTGTTATAACAAAGTTTTTGAAAAAGAAAGATTTGAGAAAATCACAAGTAAATATGCATATAATTTTTTAAGTACAATACAAAAATATATTTAAAACCAACTAAGTTTTTCTACAGAGAATATACTTTGAGTGTATCGAATATTAAATATGAGTACATATTTTAATAGAATTTAAATTCAAATTCGTGTTCACCCTATTATGAAAGTTTAACTTCTTTCCGGTGAACTTCGTTTCTTGAATAACTAATATTCATGATGTTGTCAATGTTTTGCATGCGACGACAATTTGTGCTAGTTAACAGCTGTATCCATTCTTCAGATATGAACAAAAAAATAACATTTGGGCTTATAAAAAGAAAGAACATGTGCAATAATGGAAAACACGATGGAATTGTAGAATGGAAGTGGTGTGAATGTACTAAAAGATCAAATTCTTATAACAATGACATTGTATTTAGTGACGGTCGCAATTATGAGGTGTACAACAGCATTAAACTTTAAATTTTCAAGAGTATAAAAAAATATTTCGTATAAAAAAAATTATATTGTAAAAAGAGGTAATACAAAAAATTATACTGTAACAAAGCCTCAAAATTTGGGAGTTCAATGTTTTTCTAGTAAAATTTTAAGTCGAAAATTTTGAATTTAAATATTATTAATCCTTATAATTGAATATATACCAAGAGTAATAGGCCTTTTTATTGGAACCTTTGAAACTAATTTTATTTTATCATTCTCGATTCTTCCACTCTTATTACTCATTTGTCCCTCATATTTATGAATAAATTATTAATAATTTACGATAAAAAAAAAAGCAGAAAATAATTAACTACTTTCTAATCATAAATGATGCACATCTGTTTTAATATAAAGTTATTTATAGATCTGTACATTTTAATATTTGATCCATCAAAATTAACATAATAAGTTAGCTTTTACGTATTATGACCTTATCGTTACCAATAAAAGTCGTATTGTGTTGTTGAATGGTAAACATTTTTTATAAAATTGACACATTTTTGTATTTCTTGAACTTATAAATTTTTGTATTTCTTTTACAAACTCATTTTTCATTCAACACATTTATAAATTTTTCAATCAGCTGATGCTGCTACTTTTATACATTCAATGTCGGGTCGATATTGATACAATTTCAATTTTAACATATAATATAAATAAATTTAGTTTTCAGTGACAGTTAATGCATGAACAATAACAAGTAAACTATTCTGACCATCGAAACCATACATTTTGTTTCCTCACAAATATTACAAAGTAGATAAAAAGATAACTTAAGGTTTAAACTTTCAACCAATACACAGTGATTTAGCCGCACTAAGAAGTTCACTATTCCAAAACATTAGTAAATTTTAAACACACAAATAGGGTTTGAACTCAACAGCAAACAAGCACAAGCTCATGGGAAAAGTGGAATCTGAACACCACAAAACCAATGATTGCAAATAGAAAGAAAGAAAGAAAAAATACACCAAGAGTAAACTTTAATATATACTAGCAAATATGCATATATAGGGAGGTTACCAATCAAGAGCTTGAGGAAAGCTTAGACCCTGCAGTGCAGCAAACAGAACAGAGTGGAAACTAAAACTTAACAAGTCAGTACGTGCATACCCCCCTAACCCAGTGAATATTAATTAAATGCAAGTTTACCACAAGATGCAAGAAAATGGATATTTAACATGTATATGCATGCAAAAATCATGTGAAATATCCTAACGATCTACATCTTCTTAGAAGAATCCTCCTCCTTCAAGACTTTAACTATGTTAATACCTCATTTATGGTATAGAGTACTTGATACTCTCAACACAATAATGTGATAAGGGAGTTGGAAACTACCCACTTGAACATAATAAAATCATGACCAAATCCATATGTGATTTCTTTGGCAACCTCACCAATTTATGTTGGTTCATGTTTACCTCTAGGGCTTTACTAAATCAACCAGAGTGAGGGCATAACCAGGTGCATAAAGTGACAACTTCAATAACAAATTTCAATTCAGAAACTATTCAGTAATAAAGAGATTCAATCCTTTTCTGCTACTTAATATTCATATTCACTTGAGTGTTGTATTTCCAAACAACATTGCAGAGGCAAATGGTTCTGAGGGTTATGCCAGTAATAGATCAACCAATTGCGAATAGATAACTGCTTTGAGAAATTGGGAAACTATTAAGGCATTTAATTAAAGAAAGATATTAATGCTTCTTTAGCATTATCTTGATGTCCCCCTAAGGACAAAAACTCAATCAAAGTAACAAATCATTCCAGTAACAAACATAACCAGTTCATCGTGCTTTTTACTTTTTTAGGATGACATCATATCAATATTCCTACAATACTAATACATCCAAAAAACCGTCTTTTTACTTTATTAATTGCTGAAGTAGTATTCTTATTACTACTATAAACATAGTGCTGATTAGTTCGCTTCTGTCCTGATCGCAGAGATGTAAAAACAAACAATCCAAGTAACTAAACATCTCTTTAAAGACTCAAAATAGGGAACCAACTTATTTATAAATTCGGCATATAAATTCCATTAATCCTTAATCAAACAAGTAGCATCTCTAGCCTTGGTCTCTGTCCAAATGAAAGGATACTGGGGCAGTGAGAAATCTTTCACATTATCCGCTCACAAATGGTATCATAAATCAAGGTTTGATTACACATCACTGCTAATTGTTTCTTTTTCCATCTGTCATTAATTGGAGTCCATACAGCACAAATTCAAGAACTGATAATACATCCCATCCATAGAAGACCCAAGATAGCTTGAATTGACATGACCTATTTTTTGCGACAAATTTCCAAATATAATGCTATAAATAACAATGCCCCTTTGTCTCCGAATTGTAGGCTTCATAACATCCATAAGCTTCAAAGGTCATCATCCTATTGCAGCCACTTTATTTTATCAGATCTGTTCATAGACAAATTCACTGGTGACCACAATGTGCAACCTTCGCCAGCCCTTGCGAAAAGATAAGAGATGCTATTTCGAGTATAGCATAATCTCTAGCAAAAATATATCCACTCATACTGAATGCATCCTCATGCAATACAAAAAGTACAATGCCAAAGAGTTATCAAGCTTACTTACCTCAATAATAAGATCCCGATCCACCACCACCCATGTAACTGCTACTGCCACCCACACCCCTGCCAGAATACATTGATGAATATGAGCTGCCGCCAACCTACATCACAGGAACAATACATAAGAATATAACAAAATATAGACACATATAACACTAATTCCTGTTGAGATTGGGAAAGGACAGTAAGATTACATCACTTCCACGAGAAACATAATCACCACCATAACTTGATGAGTACATGCCTCCAACATCACTACCACCAAAGGAGCCTGATAGGAAAAATATAATAAAAGAATTGTAAGAAGCAAGCAAAGCTTGGATATTGACAATAACAGATAAGACTATTAGCAACAAAATTCACCTCCACCATAACTCATGCCCTGTCGACTGCTATACATCCCATGTGAATCTTGACCAGAAATAGAACTTCGGCTGCCACCACCATATCCAAGACTAGATCTTCCAACTCTACAAATCAAAGTTATGAATTACAAGACAACAAAAGGGTTAGTCGGTTAGGGTGGAAAAATTGCAAAACGGTAAATTTTAGATTAAACTAACCTATCGCTATAAGAATCACCATACTGTGAAGCGTTGCCACCATAATCATATTCCAATCGAGCTCTTGATTGGCGAGCACCAGTATCAGCATATCGCGGGGGAACATCATCCTGGTTTGACATAAAAAGTGATGAAAATCATTTACTAAGTTATGTTCATGTAGAACAAAATTGAGATTGAAAACAGTACAGAATATAGTTCAAATAAAATTGTAGAAATAATACTAACCACAGCAGCATAAGAACGTTTTGAACCAGATAGAGAATCATAATCACGAGCACGTCCTTCACGATAACTTGGATGGGCAGTGGGAGGAGGAGGAGGGGGCCTCTCATATCTTTGGCTGTAACCATCATCCACATAACCTCTCCTTGGTGCAGCACGGGTTGTACTTCTTGGGAGATCGGAGTAGCCAGATCCACGGGGTGGATAATCCCTATAAGATGGGCGTCTTTCAGAGGACACCCTTGATCCATAATCTACAGCAACTCTACTTCTTGGTGGTGGTAGATCCTCACGCCGACCATAATCTCTCTTGGTGCTAATTTTTGAATATGCGGCAGCTAAAAAGACAATATAGTTGAATACATTGATCATAAAGAAAAGATAAATGAAAGGAAGTCTGACTGAAAATTAAAATAAAATGTTGTTTACTACATACCAGCTGGTCTTCTATCATAAGCTCTAGCTGGAGGAGCCAGTGGCCTACTTCTAACTGGCACAGACATGATGGGGCGTCTATCTCTAGCACTAACAGACCTGACTGGAAGAACACGACTACCAATTCCTCTTGCCCCACGTGAAGAAAAACTACGGGGTGCAGGTCGGTTCCAGGAAGGTCTTGAGATTATTCCAGATCCACGACCCGGGCGATAGTCGCCACGGCCAACATGTTTTCCACGGCCTCTCTGAAGTGGCCTTGATAACCTAGCCCTCACCTTTGCCTGAAAGAAGATGAAAGCATTATAAACTGTGCCATATTTGAGTGTGAAGATATTAATTAAAAATGCGGCACACACCTTCTTGTCACCTTCACCCAATTCTGTACCAGTAATGCTTTCAGCACATCTTGTAGCAGCATCATGTGTGCCAAAGGTAACAAATCCATAGTCCTTCCTACGAGCAGCTGGCATGTTCCTAGCAAGCTCAATCTTTTCAATCTCACCAAATTTCTTGAGAATAATCCGGACGTAATCTTCATCCCATGAAGGAGGCAGTGCATCAATAAACACAGTTTTAACCTGCAACATAAACAAGCTTGATCAGCAAAACAAGGTATAATCACATCTATGCACACAGATAGCTTGTCTCGTCCTAAGAACTACTGGGGTGCCATGCTGACCCCCTTAAAAGTAAAGTCAATATAATATGTCAAATTTAACAATTAAACAATCAACCACAAAAATTGACATATTTTTTCTAAAAATAGTAAATTGATGTTGCAGTTGCAATGTAAATGTAAAAAAATGGAAAATAAATGAATAAGATCGAGTTATTTAAATATAGGCAGGCAACAAATTGAACCACTATTAGTGTTGGAACTGAGGAGAGATATTTCTGAAATACAAATGCTTACGCACGATCAGAGAACCATACTACACGTTCAATTAAAAATCCTAACACAACCAAGGAATTTCTATTCATAAAAATACCTGTGACATAATTTCATCACCCGGGTCAATAAAAGAATCTGCAAATGAAACCTTTGCAGGCTTATCAACTCCAAACACAACGTCCCTCTTCTGCAGTCTCTTAAAGGCATCCATAGCATCTGAACGAGAGGAAAATTCCAAGAATGCAAATCCACGGTTTGTTCCTTTATCATTAGAATCTTCTACCAAAGTAATATCCTCGACAGTTGTAACTCCATAATGCTTCAACTTCTCCTTTAACTGGAACCAGAAGTTCCATTAAACAATCATAATTCAGCAGAGATAAGGATAAAATAACTACAAACACGACCCATCCAATGAATGAAGGTGCAAAAAGCAGGCCCAAATAAATTAGACTTACAGCTTCCTTTGTCCATGTCTTGCATATGTTTCCCAAATAGAGGGTATCACTGTCCTGACTTGGAGTAACACCACATTGTTTGCCATTAATCTGAAATTGCAGTGACGAAAACATGATTTAATATACAATTTCAGTTTTGAGACTACTCTAACATTGGGAAGTCAAAGGTTACCACTGGATTTTTAAGCTCTGCTACAGCTCGTTTTGCTTGCTCCACATTTTCAAAACGCAAGAATGCAAATCCCTTGTTCTTTTTAGTCTGAGGATTCATCATCAGCCTGACCTCAGTAACAACCCCAACTTCACCAAAAACCTTCCTCAGATCATCTTCAGTAGCATCCTTGTCTAGGCCCCCAACAAATACTTCAAATTCCTTCCGCTTTCGCCTCTCCTTCACAACTTCACGGTGTTCCTCTTCCTCCACATCAGCCAACTCCGCATGCTCATGCTCCTCATCAGCATGCTCATCATCCTCTTCACCCTCAATTTCATCATGAACATCTTCAACTTCTTCCTCACCTGTATCACCTTCTTCTTCACCAACATTATCTTCAGCTTCTTCCTCAACTTCATCTCCCACCTCATGAACCTCTTCTGGTTCAATTTCCTTCTCATCGTAATCAACCCCACCATACTCCTCAGGTTCATACTCAGGATCATTATCCTCCAAATCTAGACGTTCATCTTTCTCATATTCATCTATGGACTCCTTAACCTCCTCTTCTTCGTCTGTCAAAAAATAGAGGTTTCAATTGGTCCTAGTCACTCAAAACAGACATAGCTTTCCAACTTCTCATCCATATTCTATATTCCATAACAAATCCAAATACTTCCCATTTGAAAACATTTTCAATAATATCACGAAACATATCACCAACACACAAATGACCAGAAAAAAAAAAAACTCAAACCAAAACAAATTGAAAAATAAACAGCTATCCTCACAGCTTATGCAGCCCACTAATAGACTCCCGACTCAAATATCAACAGGTAATGACAACAGAAGTAAAAATAACTTGTATCATTTCAAATATACCTATCAATTAAAACACCATCTACAAACAATTTCTTGCTAATTGATATACGTTTCCTTCATGTTATAACAAATAATGAGCGATCACAAAAACATATAGATCTATCAAAATCTTATAAAACAATTTAAGCCATCACATGCAAATTAACCTCTCCCTAAGAATACTACAGACTACCCCAAATTGAAATTTAACAAAGACCGCAGATACAAATAAAAATTAAAGAAATTCAAAATACAAATTTTTATTTTTATTTAAAAAAAAGAGTCTTACTTTTCACCGCAGGAACCCTATTAGCTTCTTCTGCAGCCTCTGGAGCAATTTGGTTCATATCAATAGCTTTATCTTCAACAACAGGATTATCTTCAACCACAGGTTTTTCCTCAACAACAGGATTCTCTTCAACAACAGGTTTTTCCTCAATCACCATCTTCTCCTCCACAGATTCAGATTGCTGCTGCTGATTCTGTGCAGTCTTAGGAGTCCCTCTCGTTCCTCTGCCACCCCTCTTCGCGGCACCAGCCGCCGCACCTCTCTTCGCCGTCTTCGGAGGCATTGTTTTGGTACCGGAACGAAACCCTAGATTAAACGCAAGCAAGAATCGCAAGAAATAGTAATTTTCGCGGATCGGAAAACCCTAAAGAAAGCGTCTCGATTGAAATCTATGTGGAAAGAGAAACCCTAAGTTGAATTTATAAAATTGGGAATATTTGAAAGGGAAAAGGAAATGGAAGAACCCTGAAAGAATAAGAGAACTAATGGAAGATTTTGAACCCTAGACTTAATTCATTATTTTATTTATTATTTCTACCTATAGGTCCCTCCCATAAACTATCAAATTAAAAATTAAAAACAAGCTAAACCGAACCATGAATCGACCCAACCTCAACTATTTAAAAATATAAGATTTTATTTTATGACAAAGGCCAAAATATATGGTGTTTTAGTCTAAAATATAGAAGATATTTGAGTTCATTAAGAGAATATTTTGTATTTTTATTGTTAAATAAAATTATTAAAGTTTTGAATACAATCTTTAACCTCTTATATTTGAACTAAATCTAGATATGTAAAAAGAGTTTATTATTTGTGACATTCTAGATAGAATACATGTATAGATGTATTCATATATATATTTATTATTTGTATGATAAAGTAAAACTATTAGAATATAACAATATTTTTAAATATATTGTAGTTGAGTATTATTTTTGGTAAGAATAATATTGTTTATCTGGAGAATTAAATAGTCATTTTGACTTTAAAAAATATAGACAACATCACAGTATCATCATTAAAGTTTTATAATCCATTTCATCTATTTCTCTTTTCAATTACTCATCTTCAAAAAAATTTCAAGTTAGTATTCACTAAGGCATCTCTAACTCCCTTTTCTCTATAATATATTGTTCTCAAGTCTCTTTTTTCAGATGTTTTCTCTGTCACAATAAACACTCCCGTGTAATTTATGATGTGCGACATTTATTTATTTCTCGTAGCCTACTAGAGTCTTCACTGCTACTAGTACTACAAATCTTGTTCGATCATAAAATGTTCTCTTGTTTATCTTATTCGCTTTATGATCTGTCATTTTTGTAATGAAAAATTAAACTTATAATTCTCAATAAATTGATATTTTTATAAAGGAGAAAACTTAAATGTAGTGCTCTAGGCATTCTTCAACCGATTCATCTCACAAATTAAAAGATTTACATATAATGAGATAATTTTTTTAGAGAAAAAATAGAACATTTAAATAGAAACAAGATGAAGAATATCTAACGAATACAATGTAAGTTTTGTTCTTTTATAAATTTACCTTCATATGTATATTTAATAATATAAAAGTTTTACGAATAATATAT
>NC_021166.2:61575621-61592400 GCF_000331145.2 Cicer arietinum | reverse complement strand
ACCAAACTATTGGGTCATGAGGTGTGTTACCAAACTATTGGGTCATGAGGTGTGTTTTAGATCATTATATTAAACTAATAACAAACATACAAGTGAGTCGAATACTATATTTTTACTCAAAATTTTATGATAGTGCATATATAAATCATTTCAATTATATATTGTTTAACATTATTTTTTGCAACTAATAAGAAACTTCTAACTCATATTTGTTAATAACACAAACCAATATAAAAATGATTACTGTTTTCATTCATTGATTTCCTCGTAATGAAGTTTCACATGCTCTTATGTTTTCATTTTTTAGAACCAAATGTATATTTTGAATAAAGTATATAATATGAAAATACATACATAAGCATCATTGTCAAACTAATTAACAACAATATATGACATTTTTTGACCAATTGTTTTATTAGGTATTCCCAAAGACTGCCAACACCAATCATGGCTTGTCCAATGAAGATTTATTGTAGAATTAGTTTCTAACTTCCTAAATTGCTTCCAATCATGAAGGGTTGCCTTTAGATCAGCCACCTTCGCAGTGATACTTTGACTACAATTGACATGAATTGTGGTTACTTTCATAAAATCTTTACTATCTCGACAAAATCCACTAAAATAAAGAGTATCCAAAAACCTAATTTTGAGTCCCAAATGTCCAGTTATACCACTTCCAATGAGGTCAAGAAGCACATCTTGCTCCATTTTTCCTGTGGAGTTGTATTTCTTTCCATACCATGTATCAAACAATGATATGATCTTGTTGTTCGACCGCACGAAGTAAAATCCAATGTTGATTAGATGTTTTTCTGACCAAGGATCATTGAGATAGAAGGAAACGCTAATTTGGAGATCTTGTCTTATTATTGCTCAATTTTTTATATGGATTTCTTAACCACATTACATCAGTGCTCTGTAAAATTAAATGTGTGATATAGAATTAGTAATATTAAATTTTTATGAAGAAAAGTTTAGTTAAATTAGAAATAAATTAAGAATATTAAAGAAGAGAGTAATGCAAACAAGTATATGCAATGGGAAAATGTAATTAGAGTGTAAAATAAATAATGATCTTATATATTTTATTGTGTTAAAATATTCATTTATCAAATGATAACTTAAATAAATTATTTTTAAAAAATGTGCTTTGCTTAAACTAACGATATTTCATATAATATATTAATGAATTAAAATAAGATAAATTTGACCTAGATTTTAGCCGATAAATTTAGGGATGATTATTGTCAATTTCTTTTATATAAAAAACGTTAGAAATATGTATCAATAAATAAAAATAATGTACTTTATATTTTGTTTTCAAATTAATATATGTTAAATATAACGTATGAAATATATTTTTATTTTTGAGGATTTTAGCTAAAATAGATAAAACTCAATAAAATAATTTTTTTTTGGACAGAATTTGATAAAAAAAATAGACATATAACTCAAATTTTAAATTCGTTCATTTTTGTGAATGAACTTTTTAGATTGTTGTAAATATGATTTTAAAAATCCATTGAAAAATATTTATTGATTTAACAATAAATATTAATACTGCATACATAATAATTTTGTAGAGATTAAACTTATAAAAAATTATAAAAACTAAAATTATATTTTTATTTTATAAGAACTAAAATTAATAGATTAAAATTTATAAAAACTAAAAATATATTTAACAAAAAAAAAACATATATATTCCTACATTCCAAAATAAAATTTGGTCCTTCAAGTTAAAGATGAGCAATGTTACCACAAATAACCCAATATTTATTTTTATTTTTTATTTCGATTGATATTAAATATAAACAACTTTAAATCAATAAAAAATAATTTGTTTAACCCAAAATAATACATCAATTCTTACTTATTTAAAATTGGATGAAGGATATTTTAGGAATCATATTATAATTAAGTTTCTACAACATGTGTACAGATCCTAATATATTGCACACATTGTCCATTTTACGTTTACTGCACATGTTTTCCAAATATTAAACAAATTAATTTTTCTAATTAGTTCGGTTCCCTTATTTGGCACACAACTTTTATGAGTGGAGTTTGACAACTTCACCATTTTAAACTAATTTTTCTTTTAGAAGTTTGCCACTTTCTTTAAGAAATTCAAAAATCTCACTTTTCAAACTTATTTAAAATACTACTATACAAGGTTGAATTAGATCAAAACATAATGTAAACTAGCTTAAATTTGTTTTAAAATTACTCGATTCCTCCATTATCTTTAATTTCTTGTATCAATGTAAAAGGTTGTAATGATTTAAATTTAAAAAATGCTACGAATTTAGAGTGAGTTGGATTAGAAATATTTAAGTTGATTAAGTGGCTAAGGTAAATAAATTAAGAAGTAGAGTGATGAAAAGTTTAATTTTTTTTAATCAAAACATAATAATATCCAAATAAATAAATACTAATATTAAATATTAATTAAAACAATTTCAATTAAAATTAAATAGAATCAACTTATGTAAGAAAAAATAGAAATTAAATAAAATTCAACTTCGTCAAATAACTACAATTGAAAATAGATTCTCATCCAATTTTAATAATTTATATTTTATTTATTTATTTATTTCTGGGTCCACCATAATTCACTTTCGTATTTGGTGCTTAAATACTTGTCATCATATATTGCTTAATGTAAACATTAAATGACGTATTTTTCTATTTGCATTTGAACTCTAAATTGTAATTGAAGAAATAAACACACATTAAATCTATACATAATTAAAACTTCAAAGTAATGTAACTAAGTCAATTTGCCTATTCTACATTTTGGCATATTCGTAATAAATTTTAATTACTTCACCAAAATCTTAACACAAAAAAGGGTGATAGATCCTAGGCTAAGATACAAATTATTTTTATTATTTGGCCTAGTTAGGTTTATGAAATAGATATTGATCAAGTGCTTGGTCACATATAAGGTTTTTCCTACAAAAATATATGTTAGTAGTAACATATATATATAGTCCACTAATGACTAATATTTAGTAGTAAAGTAAGACAGATAATAATATTTACCATAATGACATATATCAAAGAGTTAAAAGTATAAATTTTGTAGTAAATATTGTATTTAATTTAAAATAAAATTAAAAATTCAAGCCATATTTAAGAATTCAATTTGACAATGATTTATTTGTTAGTCTACACATGAATATCTACTAAAAAAAATTGCATGCACTTCAACATGAGAAAGAGACACTAACACATAAAACAAGGAGGGAACAAAAATAAGGAAATGTACCGTGAAAATGAAGTTGTAACCACGTTTTAGAACTTCCAAAAGTAAAAAAGTCCTTCTCCACATCATTTTAATGAATTCTTGAGACATGTAGATTTTCTCACTTTCAAAATCAACACCATTTGTTACCAATCTAAAGCAATTCAACCTCAAAAATCGACATAGATCATAGGCAGTTTGATCGACGGCTACAATGAGAAGATTATCAATCAAAGATCTTGTTTCTCCAAGCCAAAAGCTACTTAAAAATAAATCAAACATGGTGATGGCATCACCCTTTACATCTTGTTCTACATAAGCCTTATTTACTATAGCAATTATCAACATTTTGTTCTTTCCCATTGAAGCTTTGGCCAAAGCTTTTTCAAGATCATCTCCATATGCTTCATTAATATTCATGCTCTACATCGTTAAAGAAAACCAAATTAGTGAAATTTCAATCAAGTCATGAAGAAAAACAATTATTTCTTACATGAACAAATAATTATACTTCAAAATATTTCATTTGAAATGAACTACAATCTAAAAAGTATAGGAAAATTTGATATATCTAATCTAATTTTAGAATAGATAAATCAAATTTTTATATATTATTTTAGTTATGGAATAGACTATATTAAAATAATAGTATTTATAATGGGAGGTAAAATTTATGGAAGAATATATTATTACTTTATAAGATAGTAATTAACAAAAAAAAAAAATGATATTGGTATAACAAATTGTGATCATAATAAGAATGTGTACATGATTTGTTTTGATGTAGAAACAAACAAATAAATAAATTTAAGATTTTGAATTTTTTTTTTTATAAAAAATGAACCATATATAGGTGATTTGATTTGAAGGTACCATGTTTGATTGCTGCTGGCAAAGTGGTTCAATATTGTGGGATAGAAGTAATTGGGTGGAGAAAGATGAGAAGGACCATTGATAAAGGAAAATAAAACCTAGAAAGAGTAATGCTACCATTGCAAAGTTCCCAAGTTTTTGCCTAGGATTATCCATCTCTAATGCTTTCTATACTTCTTTGTGACGATTTACAAAATAAATCGAGATTAAGAGCTCTATATATATAATAGTGCTTTCTTGAGGAGTCAAAGGTTTGGAGTAATTAGCAAAGAAGAGATAATTAATTTTTTCTTTTGGCGTTGGTAGCTTGAAAATGGTCCAAAGTGGCAATGAGTAAACAAATTATCAAATCTATTTTATTTTGTCTTGCTTCTTTTTTTTTTTTTTTTTTTTTTTTTTTTTTTTTTTTTTTTTTTTGTAATAAAACAAATTTTAGAATAGTTGGTTTTTAGAGTTGAACAATTTACAAATCTCGAAATTGAACTCAATCTTTTATAGAATAGAAATCAATTTATTTTCAATTGAATCAACTTTTATTGGATATTTTGTTTTTCTTTCAAAAAAATGCTATTTTTATATGTGTAAAACTTAAAGTGTGTATCTTTCTATTCTATATGAATGAAGAAAACTTAAATTTATATATCAAAGGAGAGTTGTGCTTTAACATTAAAGAAGAATCATAATTTAAAAAATTTCATTTACATTTCATTAATTTTAATTATTTTACTACTTTATTGAAATTAAAATTTGACTATTTTTTTACTAAAATTAAAATATTCTTGTTAAATATTATTTTATTGATCGTTTTATTTTGTCATTTGTTGTGATGTTTTGACATATTTTATTTTAAAATTAAAGTTGCCTAATTTGTAACATTAACAAAATATATTTTTTGTCACTTTAATCTTCAGAATTGAACCTATTCAAAGGCAAACGCCTATGGCCACGGATTCCACACATAAAACAAATATGCATCCCTTCTTTGTGGAATATTCAAAAATATATCTTCTTTGTGGAAATTACAAATAAAGAATAAAGAAAAAATTTAAAACTCATAAATGAATCATTAAGAAAAGGGTCGGCCCAACAGTTATGAGGCCTAAAGCAAAATTATTATACGTGATCTTTTCAAAATTTAATGAATAAATTATTAATATTTTATTTAATAAATATAAATTTTCTTTAGCATAATTAATGTCATTTTCAAATATATTTTCTCTATATTTTTTTTCAACAAATGAAATAACACATTTCAACGGTTCTACGGCAACATATATTGTACCGCTTCAATGACTCATGTTAATAATATGTTCACTACTTGTCTAATGATTTTTCAATTTATAACTAATATTTCTCTTATCCCTACTACTCACATTAACCAATTTAATTGTATTAAGAAGAGTATTAAATAATTTGAAAAAAAAATGTTTTATTTAATTTATATAAGATCTTATTCATTTTAGTTTTAAGAATATCAACGTGGTAGACCTTTTTCTTAAAATAAAAAAGATTTGAGACATTTTTTATTAAATAAAATTTTGTTTGGTAAAGAGGCCTAAAGTATTTAGTGGCCTTACTCTATTAAGAAACCAAGAAAAAACAATTACTCTATTATTACAAAGAATACAAAGAGAATAATTTTGGAAATAAATCTAAACATATTTTTTTATCTTTCTAACACTTGTTTGTTCAATGGACAATTATTTTTTATAAATAAGTCTTTGACATTACAGAGATGTGTTGGTATCCTCTACATATTCGTATAAATAAAATATATTCTCTACAAACTAATTTAAATTTAAAATATTTACTTTAATCATCATTTTGGTAATAGATAAAATGTGAACGTGTGACCCTTTTTAATAGATAAATTGTGAACCGTGACCCCTCTCAAGCGACAAATTGTAACTTTTGCATTTTAATCAAATTTGTGGTGACAACTATTAAAACTAAAATGTATTTCTAAACATAGTCAAACATTCTATATAATATTAAAATTGTAACACGTCAAACATGTACAATGATATATAGTGCACTACTAATTTTAATATTCTGATATCTTGAATCGATAAAATTGGGAATATTTAAAAGGGAAAAGGAAATCGAAGAACCTTGAAGAAAAAAAAAACAAAAAAAATAAATAAATAAAGGAGAACTGTTTGAAGATTTTGAACCCTAGATTTAATTCATTATTTTATTTATTATTTCTACTTGTATGTCCTTCGATAAACTATAAAATAAAAAATTAAAAACAATATGATAAATCGAATTGCGGTTATCAATCCGATTAGTGACCCTAAATAAATTAGTTTCAGTTAGAGTAAACCTACACAAATACAAGATTTTATGACTAAGGCCAAAATATCACCTCAATACTATTTGAGCATAAAATTTAGAATGAGAACATAGTGTTTTAGTCTAATCATTAAGAGAACATCGCTTTAATCTCTTGTATTTGGACTAAATATAGATATATATATATAAAAAGAGTTTATTATTTGTGATATTTTAGGGAAAATACATAGATTCATATATATTAAATACATTTTCGAGTCATTACTTTAATTGTGTTAATATTTGTATGACAAGGTAAAACTATTAGAATATAGCAATATTTTTAAATGTGTAGTAGTTGAGTATTATTGTTAGTAAGAATGATATTGTTCATGTGGATAATTAAATAGTCATTTTGACTTTAAAAAGATAGACAATGTCACCATTAAAGTTTTACAATCATCTTCATCTATTCATCTTCTCAATGATTTATCTTCCAATTTTTTCAAATCAGTTTTCCATGTTCTTTGTCTTTCTCTAAAGGCATCTCTAACTCCCCTTTCTTTATAATATATTGTTCACATGTCCTTTTTTCAGATGTTTTTTCTGTCACAATAAATACTCACGTGTAATTTATGATGTGCGAACTTGATTTGTTTCTCGTGGCCCGTTAGAGTCTTCACCACTACTAATACTATAAACTTTACTCGATCATAACATGTTCTCTCTTTTACCTTATTCGCTTATAGTGCTATTTGATTGTTATGATTTGTCATTTTTGTATTGTCAAATAAAAATTCAAATTATAATTCTAAATAAATTTATATTTTGTTAAAGGAGAAATCTTATGTAACACCCCGATTTTTAACAGCGCGAGTGTATTTTTTTTTCTTTTCAAAACAAATTCATAAAAACAAAGAAATAAAGAAGAAAATACTTTTGGATAAATATTTAAGTCGTAACATAACGACAAAGTCAACAAATACTTACAAGCAGCGGAATAGTTTTTGAAATCAAAATCCAAAGTATTCAAACATCAAAATACACCGGGGCTCTGAGGTCTATCAGACATAGCTCATACCCCTGGGGTATTCTCGGCAGACACCTGTACAAAAACACTGCCTCAAAAATTTTAACTCCCCACATCACATCAAAAAGTGGTACATGGAACCCATCAAAATAAAATGTCAAGCTAACAATATTGACATAGGTACAGTCTTCCAAATTAAAATAAACCCAACCCAAAAAGAAAGACATCTAGTCCCTATACGTCAACATAATCTGATCATTCTACAAAAAACTATACATCTCAGATGATCTTCATGCGCCCCGCAAGATTCTCCTAACACAGCTCCAGTCAGGTGTGTCCAACTACCTTCCCATCTACAGGGTACTAACTGGTAGGATGATCCTGGTTCTCATCTGAGGGCAAAGCTCAGATTCCCACAATAGTTGTAAAGGGTCACCAACCGAAATTAACAATTAACACATAACATTTAAGTTTTTAAATGCACAAAATAACCTTTCAACTTAGCATGCACCTTAAAAGGGTTTCCATATGCCAAACATGCATAAACAAGGTTGAAAAATGAAGTTTTTAACAAAACTGCACTGTTGTATTCGAATACAGCATCTTTGTATTCGAATACAAGGCTGTTTCAGCAGTTAGCAGTAAAAACAACACGTTTGTATTCGACTACACATAGGTCAGCAGCAAAAATATCATGTCTGTATTCGAATACAACCTTCTGTATTCGAATACACATCAGACAGCAGTAGAAAAACAGCAAAATTCAGCTTTTAAAAGGGTTTTGAAATCAATCAACACTTACACACAAATCCAAACAATCACACTTAGCAATTATAGCATAATCTCCATGACGACTTGAGTTTCAAAAAGGTTTTGCAATCAATCACACTTACACACAATTTCAAAACATTCACACTTAGCAATTATAGCACAATCACCACGACAACTTGAGTTTCGAAAAGGTTTTGCAATCAATCACACTTAGACACAATTCCACAACATCCACACTTGGCAATTATAACACAATCACCATGACAACTTGAGTTCAAACACTCAATCATAATCTTGAATCAAACACGAATCGCGTGCCAAACACCCTAATGCAATGCGTATATGCCAAAATGCATGGACTCGGAATTCCAAACCAAAACCCTCTTCAAACCAAAAATCCATTGACAACATAATGTGTACCTTCAATAAAAATATCAAACTAATTCATATAACAATTAAATATTTCGTCACCAAACTATTGGGTCATGAGGTGTGTTACCAAACTATTGGGTCATGAGGTGTGTTTTAGATCATTATATTAAACTAATAACAAACATACAAGTGAGTCGAATACTATATTTTTACTCAAAATTTTATGATAGTGCATATATAAATCATTTCAATTATATATTGTTTAACATTATTTTTTGCAACTAATAAGAAACTTCTAACTCATATTTGTTAATAACACAAACCAATATAAAAATGATTACTGTTTTCATTCATTGATTTCCTCGTAATGAAGTTTCACATGCTCTTATGTTTTCATTTTTTAGAACCAAATGTATATTTTGAATAAAGTATATAATATGAAAATACATACATAAGCATCATTGTCAAACTAATTAACAACAATATATGACATTTTTTGACCAATTGTTTTATTAGGTATTCCCAAAGACTGCCAACACCAATCATGGCTTGTCCAATGAAGATTTATTGTAGAATTAGTTTCTAACTTCCTAAATTGCTTCCAATCATGAAGGGTTGCCTTTAGATCAGCCACCTTCGCAGTGATACTTTGACTACAATTGACATGAATTGTGGTTACTTTCATAAAATCTTTACTATCTCGACAAAATCCACTAAAATAAAGAGTATCCAAAAACCTAATTTTGAGTCCCAAATGTCCAGTTATACCACTTCCAATGAGGTCAAGAAGCACATCTTGCTCCATTTTTCCTGTGGAGTTGTATTTCTTTCCATACCATGTATCAAACAATGATATGATCTTGTTGTTCGACCGCACGAAGTAAAATCCAATGTTGATTAGATGTTTTTCTGACCAAGGATCATTGAGATAGAAGGAAACGCTAATTTGGAGATCTTGTCTTATTATTGCTCAATTTTTTATATGGATTTCTTAACCACATTACATCAGTGCTCTGTAAAATTAAATGTGTGATATAGAATTAGTAATATTAAATTTTTATGAAGAAAAGTTTAGTTAAATTAGAAATAAATTAAGAATATTAAAGAAGAGAGTAATGCAAACAAGTATATGCAATGGGAAAATGTAATTAGAGTGTAAAATAAATAATGATCTTATATATTTTATTGTGTTAAAATATTCATTTATCAAATGATAACTTAAATAAATTATTTTTAAAAAATGTGCTTTGCTTAAACTAACGATATTTCATATAATATATTAATGAATTAAAATAAGATAAATTTGACCTAGATTTTAGCCGATAAATTTAGGGATGATTATTGTCAATTTCTTTTATATAAAAAACGTTAGAAATATGTATCAATAAATAAAAATAATGTACTTTATATTTTGTTTTCAAATTAATATATGTTAAATATAACGTATGAAATATATTTTTATTTTTGAGGATTTTAGCTAAAATAGATAAAACTCAATAAAATAATTTTTTTTTGGACAGAATTTGATAAAAAAAATAGACATATAACTCAAATTTTAAATTCGTTCATTTTTGTGAATGAACTTTTTAGATTGTTGTAAATATGATTTTAAAAATCCATTGAAAAATATTTATTGATTTAACAATAAATATTAATACTGCATACATAATAATTTTGTAGAGATTAAACTTATAAAAAATTATAAAAACTAAAATTATATTTTTATTTTATAAGAACTAAAATTAATAGATTAAAATTTATAAAAACTAAAAATATATTTAACAAAAAAAAAACATATATATTCCTACATTCCAAAATAAAATTTGGTCCTTCAAGTTAAAGATGAGCAATGTTACCACAAATAACCCAATATTTATTTTTATTTTTTATTTCGATTGATATTAAATATAAACAACTTTAAATCAATAAAAAATAATTTGTTTAACCCAAAATAATACATCAATTCTTACTTATTTAAAATTGGATGAAGGATATTTTAGGAATCATATTATAATTAAGTTTCTACAACATGTGTACAGATCCTAATATATTGCACACATTGTCCATTTTACGTTTACTGCACATGTTTTCCAAATATTAAACAAATTAATTTTTCTAATTAGTTCGGTTCCCTTATTTGGCACACAACTTTTATGAGTGGAGTTTGACAACTTCACCATTTTAAACTAATTTTTCTTTTAGAAGTTTGCCACTTTCTTTAAGAAATTCAAAAATCTCACTTTTCAAACTTATTTAAAATACTACTATACAAGGTTGAATTAGATCAAAACATAATGTAAACTAGCTTAAATTTGTTTTAAAATTACTCGATTCCTCCATTATCTTTAATTTCTTGTATCAATGTAAAAGGTTGTAATGATTTAAATTTAAAAAATGCTACGAATTTAGAGTGAGTTGGATTAGAAATATTTAAGTTGATTAAGTGGCTAAGGTAAATAAATTAAGAAGTAGAGTGATGAAAAGTTTAATTTTTTTTAATCAAAACATAATAATATCCAAATAAATAAATACTAATATTAAATATTAATTAAAACAATTTCAATTAAAATTAAATAGAATCAACTTATGTAAGAAAAAATAGAAATTAAATAAAATTCAACTTCGTCAAATAACTACAATTGAAAATAGATTCTCATCCAATTTTAATAATTTATATTTTATTTATTTATTTATTTCTGGGTCCACCATAATTCACTTTCGTATTTGGTGCTTAAATACTTGTCATCATATATTGCTTAATGTAAACATTAAATGACGTATTTTTCTATTTGCATTTGAACTCTAAATTGTAATTGAAGAAATAAACACACATTAAATCTATACATAATTAAAACTTCAAAGTAATGTAACTAAGTCAATTTGCCTATTCTACATTTTGGCATATTCGTAATAAATTTTAATTACTTCACCAAAATCTTAACACAAAAAAGGGTGATAGATCCTAGGCTAAGATACAAATTATTTTTATTATTTGGCCTAGTTAGGTTTATGAAATAGATATTGATCAAGTGCTTGGTCACATATAAGGTTTTTCCTACAAAAATATATGTTAGTAGTAACATATATATATAGTCCACTAATGACTAATATTTAGTAGTAAAGTAAGACAGATAATAATATTTACCATAATGACATATATCAAAGAGTTAAAAGTATAAATTTTGTAGTAAATATTGTATTTAATTTAAAATAAAATTAAAAATTCAAGCCATATTTAAGAATTCAATTTGACAATGATTTATTTGTTAGTCTACACATGAATATCTACTAAAAAAAATTGCATGCACTTCAACATGAGAAAGAGACACTAACACATAAAACAAGGAGGGAACAAAACTAAGGAAAGGTACCGTGAAAATGAAGTTGTAACCACGTTTTAGAACTTCCAAAAGTAAAAAAGTCCTTCTCCACATCATTTTAATGAATTCTTGAGACATGTAGATTTTCTCACTTTCAAAATCAACACCATTTGTTACCAATCTAAAGCAATTCAACCTCAAAAATCGACATAGATCATAGGCAGTTTGATCGACGGCTACAATGAGAAGATTATCAATCAAAGATCTTGTTTCTCCAAGCCAAAAGCTACTTAAAAATAAATCAAACATGGTGATGGCATCACCCTTTACATCTTGTTCTACATAAGCCTTATTTACTATAGCAATTATCAACATTTTGTTCTTTCCCATTGAAGCTTTGGCCAAAGCTTTTTCAAGATCATCTCCATATGCTTCATTAATATTCATGCTCTACATCATTAAAGAAAACCAAATTAGTGAAATTTCAATCAAGTCATGAAGAAAAACAATTATTTCTTACATGAACAAATAATTATACTTCAAAATATTTCATCTGAAATGAACTACAATCTAAAAAGTATACGAAAATTTGATATATCTAATCTAATTTTAGAGTAGATAAATCAAATTTTTATATATTATTTTAGTTATGGAATAGACTATATTAAAATAATAGTATTTATAATAGGAGGTAAAATTTATGGAATAATATATTATTACTTTATAAGATAGTAATTAACAAAAAAAAAAAATGATATTGGTATAGCAAGTTGTGATCATAATAACAATGTGTACATGATTTGTTTTGATGTAGAAACAAACAAATAAATAAATTTAAGATTTTTTTTTTTTATAAAAAATGAACCATATATAGGTGATTTGATTTGAACGTACCATGTTTGATTGCTGCTGGCAAAGTGGTTCAATATTGTGGGATAGAAGTAATTGGGTGGAGAAAGATGAGAAGGACCATTGATAAAGGAAAATAAAACCTAGAAAGAGTAATGCTACCATTGCAAAGTTCCCAAGTTTTTGCCTAGGATTATCCATCTCTAATGCTTTCTATACTTCTTTGTGACGATTTACAAAATAAATCGAGATTAAGAGCTCTATATATATAATAGTGCTTTCTTGAGGAGTCAAAGGTTTGGAGTAATTAGCAAAGAAGAGATAATTAATTTTTTCTTTTGGCGTTGGTAGCTTGAAAATGGTCCAAAGTGGCAATGAGTAAACAAATTATCAAATCTATTTTATTTTGTAATAAAACAAATTTTAGAATAGTTGGTTTTTAGAGTTGAACAATGACAAATCTCGAAATTGAACTCAATCTTTTATAGAATATAAATCAATTTATTTTCAATTGAATCAACTTTTAATGGATATTTTGTTTTTCTTTCAAAAAAATGTTATCTTTATAGGTGTAAAACTTAAAGTGTACACTTTATTGAAGAGTTGTGTTTTAACATTAAAAAAGAATCATAATTTAAATATTTTCATTTACATTTCATTAATTTTAATTATTTTACTACTTTATTGAAATTAAAATGTGACTATTTTTTTTACTAAAATTAAAATATTTTTGTTACATATTATTTTTCCGATAAATTTATTGTCATTTGTTGTAATATTTTGACATATTTTCTTTTTTTGTATTAATTATTATATATGAAACTTCTAAATCTTTTTATATTCTATTATTTATAATATTAAAATTAAAATTGTCAAATTTTTAACATAAAAAAAAAATATTTTGTCACTTTAATCTTCACAATTGAACCTAATCAAAGTCAAATGCCGATGGCCATGGATTTTACCCATAAAACAAATATCCGTCCCCTTTTTTGTTGAATGTTCAAAAATATATCTTCTTCGTGAAAATTACAAATTAAGAATAAAGAAAAAATATAAAACTCATTAATGAATCATTAAGAAACCAAGTAAAATTATTTCTCTATAATACAAAGAGAATAATTTTGAAAGTAAATCTAAATATATTTTTTATCTTCTTAATATAAATATTTGTTCATCTTTTAGTACAATTATCTTTTATAACTAAGTCTTTGACATTACAAAGAGTGTACATTTATTTAAATTTTGAAGTTACAATTTTTCATCAATCTACCATAAAAATTAACCTTTCAATGTACTTTCATCAATCTTAAATATATTACTGCTCTTAAAAATGTGACAACAAATGTCACATTTACAATTGTCCTAAAAGGACTATCACTTTTAGTTATCAATCTCAAGTTATTATTTTTCATTTTATATTTATAATCAATATAATACACCAGTGATTAATAAAGATAATTTAGTAGTACATCAAGCATGTTCAATAAGGGAAGTAGTATATATAGTGCACAAGTAATTTTAATATTTAGATTTATTTTTTTATTCACACCATAATGTGAATCCACAACACATTATTTCTCCCTCACTTTCACTCTCCTTGTTGGTCAAAGTACAAAGTTCATGTCTGAAAATGAAGTTGATAACTCCATTGTCGATTATTAAAAAAAGTTGAAAAAGATTATAACACTATTGTCCATTGTCCTTTCTTATACAACATTTTTAAAATGAAAATTATTTAAATGGAAAAGAAAAAGATAAATATATTTATGCATTTTTTTAAATATTAGAGTTAAACTAAATTAATAGACCCGACCAAACACAATTTGATTATTGTCAAGTTATAGTAGATCATGGGTGACACTGGATTGCAAATGTGGATATATATACTGCTTTGAGTGGTCCGTGCGGGTTAAAAAAATAGTTGTTCAATAAAAATCTACTCAAACATTAACAAAAAAAATTGAAAGCCCATGATCAATATTTTTTTTCTTTATAAAATAAATTTAAAAATAAAATGAATTAAATGTTAAAGATAATGAACATCGGGGTAAGAAATAAAGAGTCCATCACCCAATGGGCGACACTCAAAACTATTTATCAAATAAAACTACTTAATATTTATAATCTAAATGGCAATTCTCATGCCAAGTTAAATTACACAGAAGGAAAACCCAGTTTGTTAAATAGGACACCATTAGACCCTAAGCACACTTCACATCAGTATAGATAACAATAATAATATTTGGATTGTTATCCATCTTGAGGTCAATAATGTAGTTAGACTGAGATCTCCAATGTGAATGAATAGCCAGCCATTAACAACAAAAGATAAATCCATTGGTTTTCAAGCCCTACTTCAAGGTTCATGAGAAAACTTCCTGAACACCAACATTGATCAGTGGCAGGATGCTCATACCAATCATAACTCAAGGACACTTTCTTTGGATATATGAAGCTCCATGCTCTTCATACCTATCAGAAGTGAATTAAAACAATTTAGTGTTTAGAATTATCCTTTATGAGAAAAATTTGGAAGCTTAATTTGACAATCATGCGACACGGGGAAGGGGGTGTATGTTTGGGTGAGGTAATTACTCGGATCTAGAGAACCACATTTGTTGAAAGGAACCAAGAGAAGCCAATATACTGCCTCCTATCCAGACACTGCACATAAATTCATCATCAAGCTTATCAGTTTATAGTACACATCAACAATCACTCGCCACACAAATCATAATTCTGAGTCTCCTTCTTGACCTTGAAAGAAATGAAAGCATAAGTAGTGGCTGGGGAAGAAGGTAGGGAACAACATTTATATGATTTTCTAAACCTAGCATTAACTAGACAACAAAATCTACATGGAAATAAATAGAAGACCCCACTGATAAAAATTAAGATAGTCTATACTTCATCAGTGCAAGTAGCAAAAATTGTGAACATTGTAAATAACCAAGAAAGAGCTCAAGCAACATGGAAACTCATACCCCTAACCAGGTTTGCACGGTACAACATATATTCTCTGCAGTAATTCCATCAACATTTCATATTTTGATGCATTCTCTCATAATAAAACTGAATGATTCCAGCGATAGAAATTAAAATAATTGCACAGGCAGCCTGAGTTTACTGCTTGCTCATTAAAAAATCATATAAAAGTTATAATCAATCTTATTAAACTATTTAGATATTGAGTTCTTAACCATTTTAAAAAATTTAACAAACAATCTTAATATATACAATCATAAGAGACATAAAATCAATTATATCAGTTATAACCGTATTCATAAAATTTAATTCAATCTTAAATTACTGTCTAAAAATGTTTATATCCTAAAAATTGGAATGATATAGGAAGCGTTTGATTGCAGTTATAAGAAGCTTTGTGTATAAAAATAAAAAGTCAATATGTTTTAAGTTTACTTGTTCTCAAACATTGTTTCGGTGTTCAATTTTTTGTGCAGGAAAACAAGAGCTTAGAGTAGTTTTATTTTCCTCTTTCTTCTCATTTTTGTTCACGTCTGCACTGCCTGAGACTCCTGTTGGCTTTCAAAATATGTTCTCTAAAAAACTACGAAGTAGGTTTTGTTTTCATCTCTAAGATTATTTTCAAATTAATATTACCAAATAGTTGTTTTGAAAAGCAAAATTTCAAAATTGTTTTAAAGAATAGTCTTCAATGATAAAAAAAAAAACATGAATACAATCAAAGAGGCTTATAAATGTTGCTTTTCAGCTGAAAATACCCATAGCCACCTTATATGTTGATGCACAAAAGTTAAAAAAAACATAGAATTAACTGTACAAAAGAGAAACAAACTTGTTGAATGACTGAATTTACAATAAACCAGAGTAGTCAATGGCATGACATAACCAAAAGGGCAAAAAGTATAACTACAAAAGATTAACATCAACCACCAAAATCATAGCATTAACAGAGAGAGAGAGAGAGAGAGAGAGATCGCACCTAAACCTCCTTTCAGTAGCATTTCCACTGGCCAATACTTTTACTCTAGCAGCCTGAGGGGATTCCTGCATCA
>NC_021166.2:61555834-61575597 GCF_000331145.2 Cicer arietinum | reverse complement strand
GGAAAGAGAGACACAAAGTAAAATACAACAATAACAACCTAGCCTTACAATGCTATAATTCAGACAGGGAGAAAAAGCATTTGAAAGAAAAAAGAATGTTAACCTTTGAATTTACCGACATAAATTGAAAAATATGTAATTAACCCAACACCAACCTCAGAATTGCTACTAATTGCCACCCAGTAAATAAGATAAACAACAGATAATTAGTTACATTATACCTCTAGCAAATCTTTCTCCAGGCGTTCCTTCAGTTGTTGCATTGAAGCTGTGCCACCAGCAAGCTGAAAGTGAAATGAAATCACCCGGTAAATTATTCTGTATGATATGCTTCCATCGTACTATTCAATACAACAAAAAGGCAAAACCTATCAAACAGATAACTTGCCCTATATATGTAGATCATATGGTTTCAGCAAATATTTGTTGATTGAATTTGTGGGTATAGGTCATTTGACTAAAAATACAACTCAACGCATTCCTACCAAGATAAGAGTTTCAATGTATGTCATGTCACACACTATATAATCTTGCTTATTATTCTGTCCTCTTAAAATATATCTTCCAATTTTCAATTAATAGTATGGTCCACAGCATGCGGCTCCTACAATTCTACAAACACTCCCATTAAAATGGTTATGAGATGGGTTATATATGTGCCGACTAGCCGCGTATCCATTTTTGTTTTAGACACCAAAAATGTACATGCTAAATTTAATTAAGCTCTACATAGGGTCTGGCTAGAGTGTATATATTTACACAATGGAACAGAGATAGAAGGAACCAATAAAGTGTGTTACCAATATGCTGCTAAATAATTCTCTTCGAATGTCTACGTCGCACTTATTAATGCTTTCGATAACCTGCAAATATTCAGATGAATGTAAAAACAATTAGCAACAGGAAATCAAAACAATAAAGAAAAACAAAATCACTACAATCAAAGCTTTTCCCACTAGGTGAGATCTGCTACATGAATCAAGTGATGTCATAATGGTTTATATCACAAATCTTGTCTAACTACAGACCATATAAATGCAAGTCCTTCTAAATGGTCTGGCCTATAATTTTCCTCGATCAGGTCCCTCTACCTCTCCCTAGCAATTGGATTTTGCTCTACCATTTTAGATACTTAAACAACAACAGCCAAAACCTCTGACTCAAACACATTAATAAATTACATTACCATTTGAGGCAGCCCACGGACTGATGGAGCTATTTCTGCAAAGCTCTCCATGCCAGGAATTGTCTGTAATTTACATTGCCACAATATAAGACATAAAGCATCTTAATGTTGATTCTGAAGTATATACAGAACTGCAGAAGAAGAAAAATAGAAGTGCAACAAAGAACTGAACATATGCACAAGGAGACAAACCAATCACATTTTTCAATGCAGGTCACATACCTGAGCCAGGGATGGATTGAAAAGAACATCTGGAATCTTAAATCTGTCAGATCCAATTTCAATTGTCCTGGGGTATAACATTAAAACAAATGACATGACAACCTCACACCATAGATTATGGATAAACAAGAAGCAATAATTAGGCTATGAAATATATATGACAGGACATACTAGAAACAGGTGTTATCAAGATGAAACATAATTCAATTCATCCCCCTCACTATTTCTATGAGAAAGAATAACTGCAACTTACTGGCCATCAGGTAGCTCATATGGGGTCATTGGGATGTTTGAATATGCACTCTCTGACAAATAAAAGAAGAAAAATGGATGTCATATACAGGAATTGCTTGGATAAATTCTATTACAGTCAAGAAGGTAAAAGCATCTTCTAGAGCTATAAAAACTTAACTGAAAAATATGAATATGTTTATCATTAATCAGATCATTGAAAAAGAATCACATGCAACCAACCAGAAAGCAAAAAGACAAGTAAATGCAAATCACATCGCAAGAGATGACAAATTAAGTTATTCATTAAAAAAAGGTACAGAGGAAAAAAGAAATAAAGAGAATGCCACCATAAAAATTAGACAGTCTCCACAAAAATGTCTTCAAAAGAACAAGCAGAGGACCAACAAAATTCAAAACATTCTATGACATGAGAACAAACCATCATATGGAGTATCTGGAGCACGACACACGCATTCCTTGACATCACTAGCAATCACCCTCTGTCACATACGAACAGTTACCAGATATTCAAAACAAAACATTAATGAGATATAATGTGATCAATGACAGACCTGGGAGTAGAGTTTGTAGCTTTCAGTTGTATTTGGAAAATCCAAATCTACAGTCTGTTGGATTTAGAAGTTATAAACAAAAATTAGCATCATTTAATTGCAATTACGAGAAAAATCATATTGAAAGGTTTTCACAGTCGGTTTAATGCTATGAATTAGAGAACAACGGGAATTTTGCTTACTATCATTTGCCCCAAAAGTTCTAGAGTTCTTTCAATTGAATATTGATTAAAAAAAGGCAATAATAGACATGGGATTACATATGTACTTCAAATAAAAAACAATAAATTTTTTGGTTGCTACCATTATCTCCTTAATACCTTCAGTTTAAAACTAATCTTCTTAGCATAACTTTTCAAAAACATTATGAACATATCCTACTTACTTCAAGTAACAACAGGTCGGAAATTAATCAGCTCAATTCACATAGAAGTAGTGTACTGCCACATGCAAACCTTCTAACTTTTGATTAATTCATGAACAGAACAACATTTAAGAAATTTATACAGGGTCTGGAATCCCATATTGTCAATGTTCAACTTTAATATGTGGGAGGCGGTGGCAGGGTGGGGAAGCCTTGATACTTACACTCAGATGATTGCAAGAAAGTGGAAGAAAATATATATGTTACTAACAGGTCACAAACATGAAAACACATAATACCTGAAACTCTCCCGGGCGTATTTCCTTTCTCCTAAAGGAATACCGAGGTTTCATCTGTACAGCAAAAAAGGGAAATCTCAAGCAGATAAAATTACAGCGCCTTAACCACAGATGACCAATGACAAATATTATGTTTAGTGTTTGTAACCCACCACAATACCCTTGCTTTCCAAGCTTTTCATCAAGCAGTCTGTAAGAAATTCTCCTCCAATTGGAGATGTTGCCACAGCCTTGTGTTGTAAGAATAGTAGAAGATATGATCAGAAACAAAGGTCAGTATTGGCCAAATCTCAATTATAAATGCCATGGTAGAATGGGATCTTAAAATCTTAATTATGTAAAGCAGAATGAAAGACATAATGAATAAGCAGGGCACACATAAAGAAGCATTAGTTTGTTAACTCCTGAGCAAAAATCAGTGTCTCAAATATACACGGCCCCTCTTTTATAAATTTTTAATTCTCATCTGTATTTTTTTTTACATCATAATAACCAAAGCTTCCCATCTAGGTGGGATCAGCTACAATGATCAAAAAGTGCTATATAATATCCTACCATAAACCATATCTAAAGATGAACCATTTAACCTAACCCCAAATCTTTCTAAATGGTAGGACTTTGTTCTTCATCTTCATCTAACTAATAGACTATCCTCCAGGTGATGGTGATTTATGTTTCTATTATCTTCTTCACAAATGCCCAAACCACCTAAGAAGATATTCTGCAATATTTTTTACAATAGAAGCTACCTCTACTTTTCTTTCCCACAACATTGCTAGTCTTACAACTAAAGCATTTTTCTATTTCATGACAAATTACTCCGAAGGCATTTTTCTATTTCATCCACAATGCGTGAATCCTATGGTTGACATTCGCCTTTATCACTTGCTTTTTTATAGACCCAAGACACTAAAACACGAGACTTGTGGTATGGTATATTCTCCAATTTTCACTTATAAAGTAGTATTGTTTGTCAATCCTACTAGCAAAAGGACTCAACTTAAAGCAAAAAGGTATCTCTCAAATTTAACTTATGGCACTCACTCTTAGGTCAGCCCTGCTTGCATTTCATATGTCTATGTTACTTCTACTTATACAACAGTATGCTTCCAATGCACGTCTCCTTATCTCAAGCTATCCATTTATATCTTCTCCCCACACTCTCCAAGTCAGTCTATATAGTATGCAAAAAAACATGTTTCATGACACCCTGTCTTGGTTATGTTTGATGAGCACATCTAGAAACAAGATAAAATTATAAGGACTCAAAGTTGACCTTTGGCATAAATCGGTAGTAATAAGAAATTATTTGTTGTCTTGTGTGTGTGGGCTCGAGTTGGTGGAGGGATTGAGATTTTAGAAGACAATTTATGCATAAAAAAAGTCTGTAAGATTGTAATGACTTATAACATTTTATTAAAAGACTTCTATATTCTTTTGTAATTTGGAATTCAATGGATTTATCACATAAGAATTTATAGGATTTGAAATGATGGATTTATAAGATTTAAAAGAACTCCGTGAATTTAAGCAAACATTGAAGAGAATCATTTAGTCAGAACCCCGTGCACAACATATCTTTGATTGCTCAATTATAAGCAATACAAGTTCAAAATCTTTTCTTCTCTAGAGCCTTCTATAAACCTCTCCAGTGAACCTTGTGTGCCTTTTCCACTATCTATATGATAAAAGATGTGTAAATAGTAATCGTACGATTACTATTTACAAACTAAATATGTTTAATTGAATGATAATATGAATCAATTCAATTACATGACAAGTGAAATATATTTGATGCATTAATAATAAATACCTTTTGAAGAACATAACCATCATGTACCGGTGCAACTGTAGTTGATCCTCCACCACTGAGAGCAACCGAATAATATAGAAAACCTCTCATCAGCAACGTTTCCAGCATTATATTGTAGCATAAAATAAACTAAAGTATGTACCTTTAAAAGTAAGAAGATTACCCCCCCACCCCCCCCTATTTCAATGTTTTCAATTGAATTTTCATATGTTAATATTATTCATTCTATGAGTTCAACTTTCATCATTATCAACCACACCTATTATGCTGCCAAAGGCATAGCATAGTACTGATTACTTTAAAATCGTCAAACAGGACAAGGAAAATATTTAGACATGCTGACACATAAATAGCAATGAAACTTTCATACTTTTATTCTGCCACTAGGAGTACACAGTTCACTCATTTCCTTGAGAATATTTGTAACATAGAAAGTAATAGCCACTTTACCATCAATGGAAAACATTATATTCCAGAACTGTAGTTAAATTAATATATTGATTTTGTGCCATTGGTGGCTCATTTTATTATGGTTACATACACAAACCTTCTTTATCCACCTACTAAAGCAGTGGCAAATGCTCTTTGTTAGGCTCCATATGACTACTACTTTGAAGACCACGTGGGCAAAAGATGGTTTTGGAGTTCGGACTGTAACAAAATTGAATATGTGGCGAGGAATGTGGGAAAACGAGGGAGTTGGTTTAGGAGCAATGTTGGTTAAACTCTTACGAGTTTACGATTCTAGGTTATTAAAACGGGTCAACTTGGATGTAAACTTTATTGTTTATACTCTTACAAGTTTAAGAAAACTCTAATAAAATTAGTAAACTTTCGATTTTACTAGAGTTTAACGAGTTTACATTTCTACACTAGATTATCTTAAAATGTAAAATTTTGATAAATATTAGCCGATATCCAATTTAATTATGTATGTGTTGCAATACCTATTGGTTTTAAAAAGTAAATTTATTTTTTAGTGTTATTTCTACCATTTCATTTTTTTATTTCCCCATTTCTTTTTGCTCTATCATAAATGTTTATCTATTTAAAAATATTTTTGATTTATTATGGAGATAAAATGTTGAATTATTACTATATAAATATATATATGTTATTTTAACATTAGGTAAACTCTTACAAGTTGAGTCTACGAGTTGAGTTTACGGAAGCTACATGAGTTTACCAAGACTCTCGAGATTGACAACTTTGGTTAGGAGTATGGATCAGGGAGAGGTCAGCATGAATTGACTAAGGTGGAGCAGTGTTATCCACAATAGTGGATTGCAGAAAATAGCGAAATACCAAAAATCTGCTATGTAAATAGCGGATAGCGTTCCGGTCAAATAGTGGAGGCCGCATAGAGATCAAAATAACTAAACTAGATATATAAAAAAAAGCATGTCGCATACAAATAAAATAGGGAGTGGAGCCATAGCATAGCTTATACATTTAAAGTTATTCGTATTACAGTGAATATAGGAGTAATACTCACTAACTCTAGTTTTTCTATTATAAAAATATGCCATCTTTGGCACTCATGCAAAATCTTCAATTTTATTATTTTAAAAAACCTAGAATTCTATATTTTTCACTATTGCCGCTATTTTGGCTAGCAGAAATTGGAATAGTGGCCACTATTCTCCTAATAGAAAAACTAGGATAGCGTCATGGTTTTCATAGCGGATTCATCAAAATCCACTATGCTATACCGCTATAACACCGTTATTTTACAACACTGAGGTAGAGAGGCTATTTTTAGGTCTTGACCCTAAAGATCTCTTGGGAAAGGGGTCTTGGTATTCCGGAGTTCGGTCGGGAGGTAAGTACAATCTGACCAAAGATTGTTCAAACAAGGATTTGAACTCTGAGTTCTCCCAAACAATTCGCCTCTTAAGGTGGAGAGGTTTTGGAAGAGATACACATGTTATTTTCTATGTAATTCCAATCTCTCAACAACAGAAGCTACCTTTGCTTGCAAGGGGTTTGGTATCCATTATTTCTACTCTAACTCCAAGTGCTTATCATTCAACTACTATATTTAAAAGCAGGACATCTAAGGCATAGTGAAACAAGACAACCATGTCTTAAAATCTTCCTTATATAATATGTTAAAAAGTCAGTAATTGAAATATTAAAATGATGAAAAATATCACTTATCATATTACCAAAGTAAAAAAGATAAAAATTACCAGTGAACAAAAAACTAATGATCTCTTACCTATCAACAACTAATGACGTAGCACGCCCTGATGCAAAAGAAGTCAGAACCTGTATGTCAATCAAGAGTATATTTTCAATAGTTTTCAGTCTCTCTGCATAATGTATATTATTTTAGTTAGAGACATAGGTTAATGAAGGACTGTTCAATTACAGCATTTTTTGCCAAAAATAATGCAGGTGCTTTGTATTTCTCAAACATAAGCTCTGCTGCCCTGCAAGAATCACAACAAACTGAATTATACATATTGATATTTTAAATAGAGCTCCATTAAATTTAGAGGATAAATTACAGCCATAACACCTTTCTCTCTGTTGTTGAGCATTAGAAGAAGGCTCTGCAAGGAGCATTGGATGCTCTTTAGGGTCAATCAATAGGCACTCCCTACTAAAAAAGAAACATCCCAATTTAAGAATGAAACTATTCCTAAAGTTTGTAACATAAAATGTTCAGAAAAGAAAAGCACAACGCAAGGGAGCAATCCACTTAAACATGTTAGGAAAATAACCACTAACAACACAAGAAGCAGTATTCCACTAGGTAGAGCCAGTAACATGATCACAACATTTAGCTCTATATAAGAAACAAAACTTTCAATCAATCCATTTAGTGCAAGGAGTTTATAATAGTCTCTACTTCAATTTGATCCAGTTTTCTCACTGGAGCATCTGTTGGTCATCTTACATGACCAAACCACCTAAGCAAGGTTTGGTTATCTACTCGATATCATGTGCTACTCGAACTTTCTCCCACATATATTCTTGATCTTATCATTCCTTTCATGTCCACTCCTCCCCCTCGACATTCCCATCGCTGCTATACTGATCTTTTGCAACTGTTCTCACTTTGTTGTTGTCCAGTAACCACAAGCCATATAGACAAATGTCAGTGTTATATCTATCTAGTAATATTTTCTGTTGAGTATGATAGGAATCTAATGATCACAAATTACACCTGAAATATTTATTTGTTTCGTCCAATCTGCTTGATTTATGTGTTATCCACCTCAATCTTCACATTATTATGTAAACAAATCAAAAATATGTGCAACTTGTAGTATGAAGTGATCCCCAATTTTTTCCTCCAAAACATTGCTAGTCAGTGCTTGCTAATTTTCCCTATGACATGTTGTCTGCCCAATACTCATTTGCTTAAAAGAGGAGGGTTGGGTTTGAGTTCAAAAGCCAATGTTAAGGAAAAACTTCGATGAATTTTTTCTCATCAATGTTTGAAAAAAAAAATCTTTAGTATCAAATGTTAATTAGCCACCATCACAACCTGAATTTCCAATGTCTTTTTGTACTTTAGATACAGGTAATAGGTCAACTACGGTTTGTACATAAAAACTTTATAACACAGAATGCCAATCACATATGTCATAAAATAAGACAAATGTAAAAAGGAAAACAACATCTTTATAACACAGAATGTATCATTGGTATCAACCTGAAGGCATGTTCCCATATGCTGTCAACAATATCCCAGTCAGCAACAATTCCATCTTTTAATGGAGACAACACCTGACATCATGGAATACAAAGATAACTAAACCATCTATTAATTATAAAAATCTGAAAACTATAAATCAAGAAGACCATTATAAAACGGTTACCTCCATAAAATCTCTACGATATCCCAAGGACTGAGATCCTACGTACAATTTTCGCTTTCCCTTAGCTTTATCACCATCAGCATTTCTATTATTGTTCTTTGATTCCCCAGAGCCAGAGTTCTTTTCAGCATCATCTGATTCATCAACATCCATTTGATCAATCGCTCCAACAACCTAAGTTCACAAGAGCCAAAACAACTCCCCGTCATCAGATTACCATATCCATCCTCAAATGAGTACACCATCCATAGTTTTTAAAGATTCTGATCTAACAAACTATAAATTACAAATGAGTTTGATGGCCATAGATGTAAAACGGTTTTACACTGATATCAATAAAATGTTACTATTTTCCCATTTCACACTATTAGTTTCATAATAATCATACAAAAGTATAGTAAACTATCATTGGATGTCAGGGTAAAACTATTTTACACTGCCTTTAATTCCATTATAAATGCACCTAATTACACTACCAAGTACCAACCAGTACTAGCTTGTGACAACAGAAAGTTGTCAGTGCCCTCTTCAACATTAACATAAACAACAACCAAAAAGAACAACAAAATTGAATTATCCTAATACCAGTGATACATGAAAAACAACAAAAATCCAAAAAATTTAAATAAATAAAAAAAAAAGAAGAAAAGTAAAAGTACAATGAACACACTTACAGAAGGAAACACAGCTTTGGGAGCATCTTCACCGGCATAACCAGCTTTACAGGTATGTGAACCCAAGTCAATAACTATAGCTGACACTTCATCTGTGAATTCAACAAAAAGGAAGAACATTGAGAAATAGATGAAGAATAAGAGAGTAAGAACAAAACATAACTGTGTTTTGGCACTCACCACCGCCGTACATTGCTGTAACGACTCTGCAAACTCGACAGAAGAATTAGGGTTTAGAAAATTATTTGTGAATTTTAGGGTTTAATGAAAATTATCCCAGTAGAGTTTCAGGAGGAAGAAGGGGAGAGGAAATGAAACTCCGATGACGAAGTTCGCCGCTGCGGAGGTTCCCGGCGAAGAAGGGAGGAGCGCGCGCGATTTGAAGAAAGAAAGTAAACTAGGGTATATGCTTTTTTACGGGATGCTTAATTCGATAAACCCACGCAATTTGCTATTAGCATCCCCTTTTTTTCTAGTACACACCTCAGGAGTTATTTTCTTTATCTAACAAACGTTTAGTTTAATCGACTTACTAAAACAAAATATTTACAGAAGAATTTTACTTTAATGGTAACCATTTTCAAATTAAGTAAATTACATTTACTTTCTATAATTTTTAGTTTTTAAAATGCATTTATTTTTTATATATTCACTACAAAAAATTAGGTATAATATTTTTTTGTTACACCTACATCTTTATCATTTATAATAAATATATTAAAATACACATTCTAGTTGTGCCACTAAAAATATAATTGCACATTTTAAAATTATAAATACTATACGTACTTCTACAAATTAAAGTAAAAATTATAATCGTTAAATATAATAAATGACATAAATAGATGTAAATATAATAAAAAAAATATTTGTTGTAGTTTTTTTAGTTAATATAAGAGATGTAAATGTTTTTTCAAAATTAGAGGATGTATGTGTCATTTAAAGAGAACTCATATGAAGTCAATGTATATTTTCCTTTAAATTAATACATATGAGTGATGGTTATTTTTAGATTCTCTAATGTTTTACAAAAACTCTAAGCAAAAATATGTCTATAACATTTTAAGTTTAATTCAACTATGGCTTAGGTCTTTTAAATTTGTTTTATCTCAATTTAGTTTTTTAAGTTGCATTATATTTGCATGGTTAATTTTTTATATTAATTTTGACAACAATTAGTTTAATTAAAGTCTTATGATAATTAAAAACTCTATCAAATACTGCAATAATATGTCATTCATACTAATGTTTCAGAAAACATTAATCAAATCTTATAAATGGTATATATTACTTGATTTTTTTTCTACAACAAATTAAATACATGTATAACTTTTAAAACGAGATAATAAAGGTTTATCAACATTATCAATATCTTTAACTTCCTTTACATGCAGAGTAACTTGGACAAGTAATTTATTACGATGTTTCAATTAGATCTTAACATTTTATGAAAGTAATCCAAAAAAAATTCAAACTTAAAGGATCGCATGTTTAATTTATTATATCTTAAAGACTAGTGGTATAAATTAAATGTACTTTAAATGATTAAATCAAAAAAAAAAAATTAAGGGATCTAAAAAATTAAATTAAACTTAAAAAATTAAAGATGTATTTTTGTTTTAATTTAAATAGATATACACTAATTTTTAGTACAAAAATCATTATTTTTGTCAGTGTCATACTACCGATTTTAAATATCTTACAATAATTTCGTGACACATTAATGTAAAATAGATTTGCATTCTATTTATGTCATATAAATTTTTATCTAAAGTATCCAGTAAATTTTTTTTCTTCAAAATATTTTAGTTTATGATTACTTTCCTAATTTATTTATCATTTGAAAATAAATTGCATGATTCTTTACTATTTTCACAAGGGCACATCTGAAACACTTTAAATACTATTTTTTACAGGTCTTTCTACACACATTATATAAAATATTTATGTCGATAAATAAATTTAAATAAGTTAAAACAAATGACCTAGTTGTTGCCTATTCTTAAAAACTTTATAATGAATTTAGCCAATTAAAAACATCTCAAAGGTACATCAAAACTTATTATTTGTAATATTCAAATACTAATAATATATGTAAATCTTGTTTTTTTACTCATTCAAACATAAATAATTGTCTCTTAAAATTAATGCAAATAATTAAAAGTACATTTACAGTAAAAATATTAACATATCAAATGCGAATAAGAATTTTTATATTAAATAAAAAATAAATATTAAATAACATATGATACAAGTAAGATAACTATATATTCAATAATTATTTTGGTGAAGATAATTTATATATTGAACAAAATGCATTCATGTTGTCCTTACAACAAGTTCTATCTATAAATAGGTGCTTACAAGTCACTAGTTTCCTTAGTCATTCCTACAAACGCCTCCACATGGGCACTTATTGGTTGTTGGCTATGTTTTCCTTCTTTCTTTTCTATGGTGTTGCCCATATTGAAGCTTTCCATCAAACTCATTCTTTGAACCAAACATATAAACCTTCTTTTCACTTCCAACCTCACAAGAATTGGATGAATGGTATTTGGTTCAACTTCATTAATTTTAATTTAATTAACCTCCTTTAATGATGATAGTCTCACTCATCCTCCATTATTCTTTTACATGTTTATCTAATGGTTTTTCTTTTGCTTCTTGTTTTTTTTTTACTCTTGGCACATATTGAAATATATGGTGGAATGGACTTGAAGACCCTAATGGTTAGTTATACTCTTGGTCATGTTTCTCTTACACATACATACACACCAATATAAAAAGGATGAAGTAAATAAATCTTTTAAATTAACTATGCATATATAATTAGATAATAGTTAAATTATACCAAATTAATAGCTTTTCAAACATTCTTAATAACTAAGATGGGAAGAAAAGGATCTACTTTGACTATATTATATATATTTTACGTATTAAACTCTTTACCTTAAATTTAAATATCATCATCTCATCTCAAATTGAACTAAATAATTAAAGAAAAATGTTGTATGTGTCATTTACAAAATCATATCACACTCATATCTATATGTATGTAAAGAAAATACGCATATTTGTGTTATTCCAGTCTTTTAATTTTACCATTTATATTCAACCAAATAAATGTTTTTTTTTTTTATCAAGAAAAACAAACAGTTGAACATGTTAATGTCTTATGTTCACTAGTGTATATAATAATATGTAATAAAAATACTTAATACATATGCTTTAAAAGAAAAACTTAGAACCTATGTTAATTGGTCTTTTGTGTGTGAATTTAGGCCCTATGAGATACAAGGGACTATACCATATGTTCTACCAACACAATCCAAAAGGAGCAATATGGAGCAACAATAGTATTGTTTGGGGCCATTCTATTTCAAAGGATCTAGTGAATTGGTTATCATTACAACATGCTCTTATTCCAAGTGAATCATATGATATCAATGGTTGTTGGTCAGGTTCATCCACACTTCTCCCTAATGACAAACCAAAAATCTTATACACAGGAATTGACATTAATCAACACCAAACTCAAAATTTGGCCATACCCAAAAATGTGTCTGACCCATTACTTAGGGAATGGATAAAATCACCTAATAACCCTTTAATGGAACCAAATAATGTTAACAAAATTAATGCAACTTCATTTAGAGACCCTACCACTGCTTGGATTGGTCATCATGATGGATTTTGGAGAGTACTTATTGGAAGCCAAAAAAAGGATAAGGGGATTTTAATTTTATTTAAAAGTAAAGATTTTTTTAATTGGATTCAAGATAAAAATCCTTTTTATTCAGCTAAAAATACTGGAATGTGGGAGTGTCCTGATTTTTTCCCTGTTTTGATTAATGGTTCAATTGGACTTGATATATCAATTAATAATGGTTATGGTATTAGGCATGTGGTCAAGGTTAGTTTAATTGATGTGTCACATGATTATTATTTTATTGGTACTTATGACACTATTAAGGATGTGTTTGTTCCTGATAAGGGATTTGACAAAATTAATAATGAGTTATCATTGGTACTAAGATATGATTATGGAAAATTTTATGCATCTAAAACATTTTATGATGGTGAAAAAAAGAGAAGGGTCTTATGGGGTTGGATTAATGAATCTTCAATTCAAGAGGATGATGTTAAAAAAGGATGGTCTGGAATTCAGGTAAGAATTTTTTGCTTCTATATAGTTTTATTGGATTTTCCCTTTTAATTATACAAAAAAAGTAAATTTTTGCTAGCTTAAAACCATAATATAAAATGTGTTTAAATATTTCACCATTATAATTCTTCAATTTATTTACTATTGGGTGTTGATTTTTTTATTTATGAATTATGTATAAATGATTGGATAAAATGTTATAAATTTTAATGTTTCATTATTGGCTTCAAATATTGATTAAACAAATACATGCACATGAATTTGAAGGCAATTCCTAGGACTCTTTGGCTTCATAAATCTGGGAAGCAATTGATTCAATGGCCTATAGTTGAAATTGAAAAACTACGTAGCAACCATGTTAACTTGCACTCTAAAGTGTTAAAGGGAGGAAAAATGCTTGAGATTTTTGGTGTGACAGCTGCACAGGTGAAATTCAGTAGTTTGTATGATCTTTAATTTGTAAAATTAGTTTTGTTAACAAATTGAGTTTAAATTAGTGATTAATGTTTAAATATTTTAATTTAGTACAACCAACTACTTTTTTTTTCATTTGTAAATGGTTTAATGAGTAAGAATAATTGATTTATAATAATAATTGCTCATGTTTATGATTTTTGCCATTTTTAAAAAGGGAGAATTCTTATTTAACCAATGAGAAAAAGATGGGTACGAGTTTTGTAAGACAAAATTAATCAAAAATTCAAATTATTTACAAAATAATTAAATATAAAAAAATAATGTGACTTCAAAATAATTAATTGGGTAATTTATCAAATTAAACTCAAAAGTCAAGAATATAAAAGTTCTCACATTTTCACAAACATGTTATTTGTTGCGATTTAGTTTAGCTAAATTGCACTAATCTTTAAAAGTTTAATGTAAAAAGTCTTGGTTAGTCAAATAATTTATTTTTTGAAAATAAAATATAAAATACGTCACTCAAAATTAGATAACTACAAATGTCTGGACGATAAATTAAATTAAAATATAATTTTAATTATTTTGTTATATTCAAACTACAAAGAAATCAACAATTATTTATGGTTTAGGGTAAAGCAATTTCTATAAGCAATTATTTATGATTTATTTTTTTAAGAAGGGTTGATATTGTTTTTACCCTCTAAATTTGAACTACTCACCCACTTTAGAGTAGTTAAATATCACAATTGAAACCAATATAAATCATGATCATATAGTGGAAGCCACCACAACAAAATGTGTTGAAACAAACATATAAGCGTGCCATTTCCTTTGCAGGCTGATGTTGAAATTTCATTTGAAGTGAAAGAGCTTGAAAAGGCACAAGTCTTAGACCCTAGTTGGAAATTGGACCCTCAACATCTATGTAAGGAAAATGGTTCAAAAGTAAAAGGTGTAGTAGGATTGGGACCATTTGGTTTACTAGTTTTGGCTTCAAAGGACATGAAAGAATACACAACAATTTTCTTTAAGGTATTTAGAGGTAACAAAAAACATGTGGTGCTCATGTGTTGTGACACAAGAAGGTACATGTCCCTCCACTTTCATTATCCATTAAATTATTATAACAAAGTTTCAATTTTAAGCAACTTATATGTATTTTCCATAGGTCTTCTTTGAATCACAATAATGACTTGGCCAATTATGGAGCTTTTGTGGATGTAGACCCTATTAATGAGGAGTTGTCAATAAGAAGTTTGGTAAGTGCTACATTAGACTACCTCCGAACCTACCTTAATAATAGAAGGAAAAAAAAAACATCAAAACTAATGAAAGTTATTTATTATGGTGATTCTATAGACATTTTTTTATATATACCCATGTAGAAAATTATGATACAATGAATGCATTTGTACATATTAAAAAGACAAATATTTAAATAAAGAGTAAAAAAATATTTTAAGCAATAAATAGATCTCAAAAGTTGTGAATTTTTTTTTATAAATAGTACAAAAAAATCCTCCATTTTTTTAATAAGGATCGGATGTAGTATTTTTTTATTGAGAAATGAATAATTATTATTAAAAATATATATCGAGTCATTTTGTTTAAGATTTTTAAAAAGTAATTTGATTTTATATTTTTTTAAATAATTTTTATGAAAACTTACTTAAAAAAATTAGAAGTTGTTTTAGACGTATTTGTTACCAATTAAAAATAATAATTTTGACATTCAATAATTTAGATATTTTAACAAGATAGAAATCACATTTTTTTTTAAATATATCTTTTCAAAATAATTTTTATGAAGAACTACTCAAAATATATTTTTTTTATTTTAATCATTTTTTGAAATTTCATTATCCAAAAAATTGTAGTAAATAGATAAAATAATTAAAATGATATTTTAAAATAAACTAATTTTTTATATAAAACTTTAATTTTAAAATTCTTTTTAAAATTATTATAACAAAAATATAAAATACTATAAAAATCATTTTAAAAAAATCTTAAATAAACGAACTCATTAATAATTACTACATTATATAACTCTTTCATTTGAAATTTGAGTTCAATATTTTAAAGATACAAAATCAAACTCTTATCGATACTTTTCTTTTTGTATTCTTTTGTTTTTTCGTAGATAGATCACTCTGTGGTGGAGAGTTTTGGGGCACAAGGAAAAGCATGCATCACAACAAGAGTTTATCCAACTTTGGCAATCAATGATAAAGCACACCTTCATGTGTTCAATAATGGAACAATTGATGTTAAAATCAAGAAGTTAAATGCTTGGAGCATGAAAAAAGCAAAGATTAATGAAATGCATTAGTAATAATAATCAATAAAATAGTGGAGATATTAATGAAATAATTAAACAAAGAAGAAGACCCTTTTATTCTTCTTGTTTAGTTTTTGTTTTACAAATATCATTCCTTTTATTGGCATTTGAAAATAATAAAAATATTTATCGATTTCTAAATTTATATTCGAGTTGAGGAAGTTGGTTTGGCAATTTTTTCAAAAAGTGGAAACCAAATCAAACTAGTTTTAATTTTTTTTTAAATTAATTAAATAAGAATAATAACAACTATTGAAATATCTAATAACCTCAAGAGATTTATTTTCGTCCTTTTTTTTTATCTTATCATTTGTAAGTGAAGTTAAAAAAAATTTGCACTCACTCATAATGCGTATATTATGAATTAAATCCTTAAAACAACAATTCTTAAAAATTTACATTACTACTATATATTGAAATACTAAATCATATAATGTAAAAGAATGAGAAATAATTGAAAGGTAAAATTGATCGTTGCAATTAATATAAGAAATTACAAATAAGAAGACATAATAATTTAAGACTACACTAAACAAGAAATAAAATAAAACATGTTTATCCAACATGCATTAACAAACTACTACTGTAGAGACGATGGACTAAAATGACAATGAAAGTAGTAAGACTCCATAAGACGAAGGTAATTGTAGCAAACATAGTAGATATAAAAAAGACTAGCGATGATCATTTGTGTAATGTTTCACGCATGCAAATTTATCTTTTTAAGTTTAAAATATACATTTTAAGTTGATTATACGCTTGAATTAACATCAAACAACTTAATAAACATGTTTATGTTTCTAGAATTAATTTAAAAGAACTTCAAGTTAAGTCGGTTCAACATACTTTGACTTAAATATCACAAAATTTAGTTCATTAAATCATCTTTTAATAGAATTGTTAAGTCAATCCTTTTAAATATTCGACTTAATAGATGTCTTAACGCGGTATGCATCACTCGTAGACTTAATAACATAGTTTGTTAACTCATATGTACTCATAACCGAGTTAAAATAATTTTTTTCTAATGAATTTCTCATTTTGTTTTATTGCTCCCTTTCATACCATATTTCGTACCGAATTTCAAATCATAATATTTTATCTGCAACCACAATTTTTTATAACCATCTAACAATCAAAATATATAGTACCATAGATTCATACAAAATATAGAGTACAAAATAGTTCATTAACAAAGTTACAATATCATTATGTAATGTAGCAATATTTAATACATATATTGAAACATTGTCATTTTCTTCAATTAGTGTCAAAATAAAATTCACAAAGCATTCTTGAATTTTTTTAAGTTGAGCCAGGTGAAATTATCTCTTGAATCATCAAATATCTGAAAAATATTAGAATATCATACGAAGATAAAAAAACAATATCAATAAATACAACTTGTAAAAAAATATATGTGTTATACACTTGTGTCCAAGAATCAGCATTACCATCTTTTACAATATTCAATCTATAACTTATTGTAGGAAAAATTTATGTTAACTTCCGTTTAATTCTCAAACTTTGCAACTTGTAATAAACTTCAAAGACTCTATAGAAAAATATTTATTAAAATTATATTATAAAACATATCACAAGATTTATAAACAATAAATATATTAAATACTTACAAATCAACAATGTGATTTTTTTTATATATATATTTTTAATCTTTGTAAATATAACAGTTTTTCAGTTTTAGTCTATGTAAAATTTGTTGTTTAAATATAACAGATTTTTAGTTTAAGTCCATGTGATATATTTTTTTGTTTTAGTCCAATGTGATATATATATATATATATATATATATATATATATTTCAGTTTTTTAGTTTTAATCCATATATTTCAGTTTTTTAATTTTACATATGTGTATTTAGAAAAATTATTTATTTAAAAAATATTTTTTCAAACAAACATGTTTTCTTGAAAATTATTTTTTATGTCCTTATGATAATTTTGTAGTTAATTTTTTTTTTTTACAAAATTGTATACAAAAAGGCTAAAATCATTTAAAAAAACAAAATTTTTATAGTAGTAAACAAATGGAAGTTAAAAAAATTATTTTTTTTAAAATCTCTAAATATTTAAAACAAAAATAATTTTTATTTAAGTTAAAATCAACGCATCCATTAACTACTATTGAAATATCACAACTATTGAAATATCCAATATCCCTAAAAGATGTGTTAGGGAATATATATCCATGAAACGGTTCAAGATATTGTAAGTGTGTAATTGAGGACCTATACTTGATTTTGCGTATTGGAATTGAAACAAACAAATAAGGTGTATATTGTAAGTGTGTAATTAAGGACCTATTACTTGATTTTGCATATTGGAATTGAAACGAATAAATAAAGTGTTAATTGAAGAAGGAGGGATATATATGATTCTGACGAAAATAATTCTTATCTAAACTTAGGTTACGGTGTAACTCTAAAATAATAGGATTTTTTTTTTTAAAATCAAATTATTAAAACCGAACTCTAACTTAATAGGGTTTGTTTCTCTATTTCTTTTTAAGTTATACTATCAATTTTAAATATTCTTACAATAATGTTGTAACATAGTAAATCAATAAAATTTTATTAATGTAAAATAATTTATACTCACACTTCATGTGATACGAATTTTTATCTAAAGTATTTAGTGACATTTTTTCTTTAAAATATCCTACTTCATGATTATTTTCTAGTTTATTTATCATTTGAAAATAACTTGCATGATTATTTACTATTTTCACAAGGACACATATGAAATACTTTAAATACCATTTTTTATAAATTATTTCACATATTATATAAAGTACTTATGTTAGTGAATAGATTTAAATAAACTAAAACAAATGCGCTAATTGTTGTCTATTCTAAAAAACTTATAATGAATTTAGCTAATTAAAAACATCTCTTAGATACATCAAAACTTATTATTTATAAAATTCAAATGCCAACATAAATATGTTGTTTACTCATACTAACATAAATAATTGTCTCATAAAACTATTGCAAATAATAAAAAATGTATTTATAGTAAAAATATTAGTGTATCACTGAGTAAGAATTTTATATTAAGTGAGAAAGTGAATGTTCACCAATATACAAATAAAATTATTTATGTATTCAACAACTATTTTACAACATTATTAACTCATATTCAACAAAATGCATTCACGTTGTCCTACAACAAGTTCTATCTATAAATAGGTGCTCACAAGGCACTAGTCATTCCTACAAAGGAAAGGTCTCATGTCGCCAGATATGGGCACTTACTGATTGTTGGTCTCATTTATTCTCCATTATTATTTTAGCTGTTTTTCTAATAGTTTTTTCTTTTGCTTCTTGTTTTTAATCTTGACTTTTTTTTTTCTTCTTGATGCAACTATTAAACGAAGTAAAAAAACATATGATAAAAACTTCGTTAAATAAAAACGAACTGAAAAATATAAACAAGAACGACACATTGTAAATAATACTGTTTCTCTTATTACTTTTACCATGCCATCTTACAACAGTAGTTAGGGTGAGGTTTCACCACCAGCATATACAACTATATAAGTTTACAAAAATGTAGGCAATATGCAATTATGCATTTAATTTTATCATGTGAATGTCATCACTCATCACCCTCTTTACATC
>NC_021166.2:61552365-61555799 GCF_000331145.2 Cicer arietinum | reverse complement strand
TCCCTCTATACAAGACTCATAACAGATAGATAATAAAACTATCTGCTTGCTTTCAACCAGAAACCGATGGAGATGATGGCAATGTACATGCAACAGTTTACATCAGAGTAGTTAGCTACCATTCTTGTCCTCAATCTCATGCTTCTCTACTAAAACAAAAGTTGTAGTTGATACTTGATAGCCTCATAAAACGGAAATTGGGATGTTGTCATTGTTAGCATGATGCATTTCCTTTTGCACAGCCTTGACAGCAGCTAATCTAGCTGCATTGGCTGCTCTATTAGCTGCTGATACTGCTCTATTCACTCTTTCATCTACCTTGGCAACATCATAGGCCTTCTCAGCTGCTCTTCTAGCTTCCTGTTTGTTCACAAGGAAACACAGTTAATAATGAAATTATCAACCTGATTGCAGTTAATTTTGTCTTGTCTTTCCTTTTTTTACATGAATGTGCTAATTTGAACCATATAGAAGAAAATGTCTAATTAGTTCATAATCTCAAGCTTTTACCAACAAAAAAAATGCTTGACACCCAGAAATTTCAACAGAATGAGATGGCATTGGCATGTTATTTATTGACTATTGAATTATCGAGGGACTCCTACCACTTTATCTTTCAAAATTCTATCAAGAACCCATCCCTGGCAGAATTCAGTCAAAATTCCGGCCATTATTAAAGAATATTTCACGTGCAGTGATAACAAGCAACCTTTAAACATATCTACTTTATATGAAACTTGAGACAGATGGAAACCATTGCATGAATTTTGTAAATTTACTGGCAAACAACTACAATAAAACACAACAGATACCAATCAGAATATTCAATAACTTACATCCTTATTCATGAAAAAGCACATAAATGAAGCAACTCCTATCAAATAATAATTTCATGCAAAGTTAAACACAGAAAGATTGACGCAATAAGGGAATTATCCAGACTGATTATTCTAGGCCAATGTGTAGACATATAAGATAAAATATTTAAAATTATTCATCTTTTTTCTTTGTGTTAGCTACGGAAACAGCATTCGAGATGAAGGAAAATAATATAATAAACAAAGTGTCTACCTGCACCACATTAAGTACTCTGGAGTGATTGACACCAACAGGACTAACTGGATATGTGGCGTTCTGTGTGCTTGGAACGTCAAGGCCTCCATTTTGCCAGTGACCAGATTGGGTTTCTCCATTTCTAAACGTATACATTCCAAGCCCTTGCCTTTTTCCCTCATGCCAGGATCCTTCGTAACGATGACCATTTGCAAAACCATATACCCCAAACCCATGCATCTTGTCCCCAGAATATTCACCAGCATATGTATCTCCATTTCTAAAGGAATGAAAATAGTCAGTACCCACAAAAATATAGAGTTAAACTTTCACTGGTGAGCAAATAAAAAGGAGGCACAAATGCTCTACAAAAATCAATTCAACAATAATGGACTAATGGTGATTTCTTAGAAGAGTGGCATCCTTCATTTGAGTAAAATAAGAAGGATGCATTATGCATAATAAGATTAGGCACCACTAATCATTACAAGCATGCCCAGAATCCTACTCACTGATACTGATAGCCAGCTCAATTTTGTATTATTGCAACAAAAAAAACAGAATATGTGGTATCAGTGTTGCTGATGGTCAACTAAAGCACACTGATTAGAGTCATTTTGTTTTTTCACAATTCATGTTATTATTAAGTATAATAAAGGGGGAAAAAGAGAGACGGAAAAGTAACCAAACTTAAATTGGCATCAAGTAAAATTAAATTGCATATCACCAAAAGTGCAAAACATTTGGAGTTGTTGCTATGCAGTCTGAATAGCCTCTTGCAAGGAACTTAGGAGATCATTTGGCTTTCAGACTAGTTTGAAGAGGCATAAAGCACCTTTGAATCTAAACCCAGCCTCAGGACCACAAGATACATCTTGCTCTAGAATACTAAAAATAGCGAAAATAAAATAGGCCTTATAAACATATATGCACATACAAGTAGAGCATATACAAGATTGTGCTATATACTTGAATATTCAGTTTTTTCAACAGTTTAGTAATTCCATCTATCAATTATATTCTTAACAAACAAAACCTACAAGCCTTAAACATGATTCCATAACCCATAATAGGTGAAACCTATAAATCCAATTACAATCCAAAGAACTATCAGAGACAGATAAACATGTCTTAATTAGTTAGCAGGTCTCAGGTATGATTCACTGAGTTCATGCTTATCTTTTCCTGCTTTACCAATCCTTAAAACCTAACAAAACCAACCCCTTTTGCATCTTAAATCCATCCAAATAATATAGGCCAAAGCTGAGCCAAATACTCATATCAACAAACACAGAATAGAAGCCCAAATCCAATAATTTATTACGACAAAACAAAGAGAGAAAAAATCATCTGGTCAAGGAAACCATGTACAGTATATACCCTCAAAATCCCTTTCTATTCTACTCTTTTATTGGTCTCTCCTATGAAAACACCAACACACACCACCAATGAAAACAACAAAACAAAGTAATGTAACTAACTGAAAGCAAACAATTTAACTGCATAAAACAATCCTACAAATGAATTCACATACACACACACGCATAAAAAAAACAAAGATTTAAAAAAATATACCTAAAATGATAGTGGCCAAGACCATGCTTAACACCCCACTTAAACTCTCCAACAAATCTACTACCATCATCACAAGTATGAACACCACAACCATGACTCTGTCCACTCAACCATTCACCAGCATAAACATCACCAGTATAAAATCTATAAACCCCAAACCCATGTCTCAAACCTTCTCTGTATTGACCCTTATATCTACTCCCTTTAGACCAAGTCTCAACACCAAACCCATCATATTTACCATCAACCCAATCCCCTTCATATCTCCCACTCATATTATAGTAGTAAACACCACTCCCACAACATCTCTCTCCCATCATTTCCCCTTCATAAACATCACCGTTTGAAAAAACCCTAACCTCCACAACAACCACCGCGTTGCACGACGTTTTCTTCTCCGTCCGGCGTCCCCTCCACCGCTGTACAGTCCAGACAATAGGAAGCGACGGAGGTGATTTGAATTTGAGTGAGAGAGAGAAGAAAAGTGCGGCGGAGAAAGCGAAGGCGGAGAGGAAGTTGAAGAAGAAGGAGTGAGTAGGACGGGAGAGTAGAAAGTAAAAGAACGGAAAGGAGAGAAGGAGAACGAGACGGAAGCGAAGACGGAGACGACGGAGTGCGGCGACGGAGAGAGAATATAAACAGTGTTTTGAAAATTGGGGGAATTTGAAAAAAGTTAGGGATTTGGAATTAGTGCTTTTGTTTTTGTTTTTGTAATTGTAATGAATTGGTGAAGAATGTTGTTTGTGATGATTGTGATTATAATGATGAATTGAATGGTGATAGAGTTTAGGGTTGAAATCGGAAGA
>NC_021166.2:61544383-61552259 GCF_000331145.2 Cicer arietinum | reverse complement strand
GACACCGGTGCTTTCTTTTCCGATCTGAATTTCTGATTTCTTTTGATGCATTACTTTACTTACATCACAAACTCAATCTTTTTTTCTTTCCTTCCACTTTCTTCTCTATTTTCTATTATAATGTTGCGTTTTCTCTTTTAAAAGCGGCGCGTGAGGGTCGTTTTAATTAAGGTCATAAATAAATACTTAGAAGCATGAAGTGAACAAGACGGTGAGAATGTCAAGAACAAACGGAGAGAAATAAACAAACTCATTTTTATTCTCAGGAAATTACATTCATGTCCTCCATATTTTTTTTAAACCACACATACACTTCTTTTACTTTTGAAAATATATATATAATATTTTTAAATGTATTATTGTATTATTAACGAGTTAGTCAAAATATGTTCTAATTATATTTTTAATAAAATAATGGGATTGGTGTGAGAGAGAGGAGTAAATTTTGTGCGTTGGAAGTGTCGTTTTGGTTTTGTTTGCGATTAGGTTGACAAAGACGAAGCCGTACATAACTGAGTTTGAATGAAGCAACAAACCGGACGAAGATTCCTTCAAATTACTAATTTATTTCTCTGTGAGTAATTAATTCACTGTTTGCTCCACAACACTTCGTATAATTATTTGTTTATTTTTTAAAATAACTATTTTGACTGCTACGGACTATGACAATTTTTATATTTTATACCAATTTTTGAACAAGTCCAAATTAATTTTAGTAGTTTAAATTTTATTTGTTTATTTATTTTGATACTTATAATTGGTATTGAGCAGAATTAATTTTACCTTCAAAATTTATTTTAAGTTAAAATTACATTTTTAATTTTTGTATTTTAAATTAATTTTTAACATGCAATTTATTATTCAATTTGCTTTTACAAATAAATATTCTAATATAAATTACGTTATCTTTCATTTATTTTTAGTCAAAATATGTATAATTAATTTATTCAAAATTAATTGTTTCACCATATAACTAAATATACACTATATTAGACTATATGTTAAACTATGTTTTAGTTTGCTTTCACAATGAGCTCCTCCGTATCCAATTAGAAGTCACTTTTAAAATCTTAAATTAATTTCTTATTTTACCATTATTAAAACATTTAAAGTTGCACTCGATATTTCTTATACCAAAATGACAATATATTAGTACTTAATAACTCTGTGGTTAGAAACGATAATAGAAGTAAAAAAACAATATTTATATGTTGGTGTTGACAAAAGAAATAACTCTTATAATAATATAAACTGAATAGTACCTCTTAATAAAATAGTAATGTGTTATTTATATATAAAGTATCTCTTTGAATCATAACAGAAAGAAAATAATAAGCCTAAAAATGAATAACAAATTCAACTATCTTAGTGACAAATTAATAGTTGTAAACTACAAAAACATTTTAGAAACTAAAATATATAGTGAAGTGAATAATACCAGAAAACATAAAATGAAAATTAAGTAACTTCATCAGTCCCCCTCAATCTAGAACCAATTATGTCAATGAGGTTGAGTTTTGTCACAATTGAGTGAAAATAAAATGGATGTAAAGCCTTTGTATGAATATCAACAAGTTGAGCAACAGACGAAATTGTAAATAGATGAATAATGTTGGACTGGACCTTATCTCGCACAAGATGACAATCCAACTCTATGTGACTAGTTCGCTCATGAAAAATGGAGTTTTGAGCAATTTGGATTGCTGGTCTGTTATCATAGTAAATCGATACAGGAGTATGGAGAGGAATATGAAGATCCTTGAGAATGTATAGAAACCATTGTATTTCACAAGTTGTATGTGCAAGAGCTCGATATTCTGCTTTGGAGGAAGAAAGAGAAATCACAATTTGTTTCTTTGACTTCCAAGAAACGAGGGAGAAGCCAAGAAAAATGTTAAAGTTGGTGATCGATTTTCTTGAATCCAGGCATGATGCTTAATCACTATATGAGAAAGTAGAAAGTTACAAATTTAAAGAGGATGAGAAGAAAAGTCATTTACCACAACAACTTTTGATGTAATGCAAGACTCAGATAGCAACAACAAAGTGGGAATGCATGGAATTTGAAACAAATTGACTGAGTTCGTTGATAGAGAAAGAAAGGTTTGTTCGTGTATTAGTAAGGTAGAGAAATAGACTGATGACTCTTCATCATATGCATATTTTTCATTGTTTTTAGTTTTAATTATCTTTTATTCATTTGTTAATTTAAGGAGATATTTGATATATTTTGTTGATTTTAGTTCTTTGATTTAATGAAATGTTTATATTCTTATTTCCTTTATTAAGTAGAGATTTTCCGTAGTTTTGCATTGTTACTTTGTTTTAGTGCAGTGCTGAATTTTGGTGAGAAATCAACATGACCATCTGGAGTATTTCAGCCATATATTGAGTTGTAAATGTCCAATTGGAGTCAAATCAAGTGCAAATGAAAGCTAAGATCCATAGATACAACTTTCATGAAGACACCAAAACTCAATTCAAACTCAAAAGAGGAGACAAATGCATTAAACACTAGACATAAGATGTTGTGCGCTTGAAGCGCGTCCGAGGTGCATTTCCACTATATTTTCTCATATGGATTTGGTTCAGGTGCGCCTGAAGCGCGCGACGCGCAGCAGGACACATTAAAACTCGTTTTTCTCACTTTTTAGAGATATTTTTTACTATTGGAAAGTTTGAAGATTTGTGCCCTAGCAGAGAAATTCAGATACGATTGTTCTTAACACCATTGGAGGAGTTTTATCAAGAATCATTCATGAATCCTTCTTGTAATTCCTCTTTAATCCTTATCTTTTGTATCTGTCATGAGTAACTAAATCCTATTTGTTATGGATGAGTGTGATAAGATGAAACCTTATTTTTCTGATTTGATTTTTAGTTATATGAATGACTTTATTGAATTACTTTTCTCATCTTCGTGTTTAATAATTTTTATTGCCTGATCAATTTTAAAATATTCTATGATTCGTATTTTGAAATGGAAATGGACTTTACGAATGCTTGAGATGAGGAATTCATGAATTTGTAGTCTAGGGATAGTACGATAATACTTAATTTTAATCTTAAATCTTCTAATGAATTAAGGGTTAATTTGGAATTAAAGGTTATGTCACAAAGACATTAGGGCTAGAATAATAAAGATAATTTGATAATAATTCAATAAAGGAATTCAGTAACTAGGTTCAAATTAGACACCAAGGTTGGATTCGAAGTGAAACTCATCCCTAACATTTTTCTTATTATAAGGATCAATTTTATTACCGTTGTTAATTTTAAATATTATTTCAATCAATTCGAAAACTTTTTGTTCAATTTTAGTAATTAAATACAACTCGATAGTAAAACGCAATCCTTAAGTTCGACAATCGGTACTACCGTTTTATTATTGCTTGCAACGATTCAGTACACTTGTTGAAACATTATCATATTTTTGGCTCCGTTGCCTGGAATTGTCATTTCACTATTGAGTTATAATTTAGCTACTTAATTGAAATTTTTTGCTCTGCAATAAAATTTTTGTTTTTATTTTATTTTTAATTTTGAAAAAAAATAACTGTTTTTCTTTTCTTTTATTTTCTATTTTTATTTGTTGAGCTTGCTAATGTCGTGTGCTAGTAGTTTGTCTATTCTTTGTTTGAGATAGCTATTCGCTGTAGATCATGGAAGATTGTAATGATGATATTCTACTACAATCATATGAAGAGTGTGATACTTATCTTATAACTACTATATTACCCATAATTGAGAGACAAATCTTGAGAGATACATTTTTAAAAGATCACCCTCAGATCCAGCCTCTTAGGTGTGATTTTTGCGGAGAAAGACATAGAAATAAAACTTGTTTTGATGACTATGACACACTATTAGAATATGAAGATTTATTGGTCAAAGAAACAGAAGACGGCGAGTGTTATTTGAAAAAGTTCAATTGGGAACAAATTCTACCTCCTAAAATTCTATCCAAATAATTAAATGATAAAGACTGTTACATTACGAACGTTTTGGTTGATTTCATGAAGAATAACATGGTTTCAATTGAAAGATTTGAAAGTCAATATGATAGGTTATTTGAGCAAGTGGTTAAGTTTGAGAAGATGGAGGAGAAGTTGAAGATTGAAAGTGATTTCATTGTTGTGGTAGAAGAAGATAAGCAAGAGAAAAAGTAAGAAGAAGAAGAAGAAGAACAAGAACAAGAACAAGAAGAAGAACAAGAATGATGTGTTATTCCTGTCATATATGCCACTTTGGCAATAGTTGAGGAGTCAAGCTAATGACCATAAAGAAGCGTTTCGTGGGAGACAACTCATATGTAGAGGTAACTTTTATTTTTGCAATAGTATTTTTTTTTTTTTGAATTTTTTTAATTATGTGTAAACGTACACTATGATGAATAATTGTTAACAATTTGAAACTAGTTTTAAACTAGTTTTAAACTATCTGTTTCAGATTTTGAAATTTAAACTGTATTTCTTTACTTATGTCATTGCTCAATTCGATGAGTTTCACTAATGCATGCATTGTTGATTACTCATTGGTTGTCGAAGTCTCACTTGCCATTAAAATAAATAAATAAATAAATAACTTTTGTAGTTGCATGTTTGACATTATTTTGACTTTCATACTCTTTCTTATTATCCTAGCTGTAAGCTTTTGGATCTAAACACTTTAATTCTTTGTTGTGTGATTATCCTTTCAGAACTTACACTAATTCTGACTTGCATCACTTGTAATTTATGCATATACTGAGGCAATTTTGTTTGGTCGTTTGAGCCTTTTTAATTACCTTATGCAAATTTTATAAATTACTTAACTTATCCTTCTTTCTAATATACATAAAAGAAAAAATTGTTAAGGTCAACTAATAAATGTAAATATTGTCAAGTTGAACGTCGTGTTCTAAGTTTGAATTGCAGACTTGACATTTGTATAAGTTAATTATAATTGTGTGAGTTAAATTTGATTTTGGCTTAATTTTGATACACTCAAATTCAACTTTATCAAAATAAAAATAGTTTTTATCTGTCTTGGGAAAAACCAAAGATAATTAGTGATAATTATCTCAATAATGCAGAATATTTTTTCAGTGCAGATAAATGGCCAAATAGAAAATACAATTCCACAGAGCAAAAATAATTGGCAGAAAATTAAATATGAGACAAACACAATTTTTAACGTGGAAAACTTCCCTCAAATTGAGAGAATAAAAACCACGGACCTAATCCAGTAAAACTTCCACTATAACAACCTTATAACAACCTTTCACTAAAGTGGGTATGCCAAAGTAACTCTCAGAGAAGATAAAACTTCTCAAACTGTATATTAAAATAACAAACTTAGTGGTAGAAATAACATACTAAATTTGTAGATCAAACGGAGCAAGTTTACTACACACCTGTTACCACCACCAGAACCAAACCCTTATTTTTCTTCTCTGGCAACCGTTTTCTTTCGTTCTAATTCTTAGGGATTTCTAAATCCCTTTTTATTTCCTTCACGTGGGCCAAACCCATTAAACTTTTTTTTTTCTTTCTTTCTTTTATTTCAATAATAATAATAGTAAATTCTAATAAAACTAGTGGGTTCCACTCGGGGAGTGAGCCCACCCAACAAATCTCCCCCTCACGACTCAAGTGGGAAGATACTGCTCAACCATGTCAACTTTCTTTCTACAGTATATCATCTTCGACACAGGCAAGATCTTCGTCATCATATCTGAACCATTCTCATAAGTATGAATCTTCTCAATTAAAAATGACTTCATTTCCAGTGCATCTCGTATCCAATGATACCACACTTCAATATGCTTCGACTTTGCATGAAAAGTCGGATTCTTGCTAAGATGGATCGCACTCTGACTGTGAATGAATAACACAAACTTGTCTTGCTTGAGGCCTAACTCATGTAGAAATTTCTTCATACACAAGAGTTCTTTGGAAGCTTCAGTTGCTGCAATATACTTAACTTCAGTAGTGGATAAAACAACACACTTTTGTAACCTTGATTGCCAAGAAACAACTCCCCCTACAAATGTCATCATATAACCAGAAGAATATTTTTTAGAATCAAGATCACCTGCCATATCTGCATCTATGTAGCCATCCAACACAGGCTCATCACCTCCATAGCATAAACACACTTTGGAAGTGCCTTTGAGGTATCTAAGAATCCACTTCACTGCTTGCCAATAATCTTTACCAGGATTAGAGAGAAACTGACTAACAACTCCAACTGCATGAGCAATATATGACCTTGTGCATACTATGGCATACATCAAACTACCAACTGCGGATGCATAAGGAACCTTCTTCATCTCTTCTTTGTCTTTCTCCCTTGTAGGACATTTATCAGAATTTAATTTAAAATGAGTAGCAAGTGGAGTATAACAGGTTTGCAATTGCTCATGTTGAATCTCTCTATAACTTTCTCAATATAATTGTGAAGAGACAACTACAATTTATTATTCTTTCTATCACGAGTAATTCTCATGCCCAAAATTTGCTTTGCAGGACCTAAGTCTTTCATTGCAAAAGACTTGTTCAAATCTTTCTTTAAAGATTGAATCTTCTTAGTGTCATGACCAACAATCAACATGTCATCCACATATAACAAGAGAATAATATAATCACCATCAGAGAATTTCTTCACAAACACACAATGGTCAGAAGTGGTTTTATCATACCCATGTTTCTCCATGAAAGAATCGAATTTCTTGTACCATTGTCGAGGTGCTTGCTTGAGCCCATACAAGCTTTTCTTTAATTTGCACACAAGCGGCTCTTTACCTTTGACTTCGAAACCCTCTAGTTGCTCCATATAGATCTCTTCCTCCAAATCACCGTGAAGGAATGCAGTTTTCACATCAAGTTGTTCAACTTCTAGGTTCAAACTAGCTGCTAATCCAAGCACAACTCGGATAGAGGACATCTTCACCACAAGTGAAAAAATTTCATCAAAGTCAATACCTTTTCTCTGATTAAAACCTTTCACAACCAATCTTGCTTTGTATCTTGGTTGAGAACTATTCTCTTCTGTCTTTATCTTGTATACCCATTTGTTCTTGAGTGCTTTTCTACCATTAGGCAACTTTACCAAATCAAATGTGTGATTCTCATGCAAGGAATTCATCTCTTCTTGCATGGCCTTTAACCACTTTTCTTTATCAACATTTGTAATAGCTTCTTGATAATACTCTGGCTCTCCACTATCAGTGATCATCACATACTCATGTGGAGGATATCTTTGAGAAGGTTGACGTTCTCTAGTAGATCTTCTCAACTCAAACTCGGCTGGTGGCTCAACTGGAACATGCTCATCATGGTGAGGCACATGATCATCAGTTACATTCTCATTATCTACCTGTATATCTCCCCCATCAACAAAGGTTTCTGCAGGGGGCTTAGGCGCAACATTTTCAATGTAACTTCTGGAATTTGGTTTCTGTTTTTCAGCTTTATCAAAATCTTCAATAGTCTGGTCTTCAAGAAATATCACATCTCGACTTCTGATAATTTTCTTGTCAACCAGATCCCACAATCTATAACCAAATTATTCATCACCATAACCGACGAATATACATTGTTTGGATATACTATCAAGCTTGGACGTCTCATATCTTGGAACGTGAACAAAGCATCTGCAGCCAAAATCTCTCAAATGACGGTAAAAGACATCTTTCCCTGTCCACACTCTATTTGGAACATCACCATCAAGTGGAATAGAAGGAGAAAGATTGATCAAATCCACTGCAATTTTCATTGCTTCACCCCAAAAGGATTTCGATAATTTTGCATGAGAGAGCATACATCTGATTCTGTCATTAATCATACGATTCATTCTCTCTACAACACCATTATGCTAAGGTGTCTTTGGAACT
>NC_021166.2:61524836-61543806 GCF_000331145.2 Cicer arietinum | reverse complement strand
TATGAACTAAATCAAGAATATTTTGCCTCATATGAGGACCAGTATTATGAAAAGAAACTTTATGTTGTTTTCCAGCAAAACAATGAGTGCAAGTTTTCAAAGACGTACCTTTCACAGGAAGAAAATTTTTCTTAGCAAGTATGTTGAGTCTTTTCTCACTCAAGTGACCTAGGCGCATATGCCATAAATCAGAAGATGCATCTTCAATTGCATTCATTTCTCCCTTGCATAGCTTTGTAGGCATCCTATAGAGAGAAGTGAAACTTTGCTCTTTTACAACCACTAGGGACTCTTTGGTGATTTTACATATACCACCACCACCAAAGTAAGTGTGATAATCATCAATATCCAAGGCTTTCACCGAAATCAAATTGATACGAATATTAGGTACATGTCTAACATTCTTCAATTGAAGCTTGCAACCAATCCCAGTTTCAACCCAAACATCTCTCATAACGATAATTTTACATACTCATTCATCTCCTATTTTCACCATGCCATAATCACCAGCACTGTAAGATGAGAAGAATTCACGCCTAGGAGTAACATGATATGAGGCACCCAAATCAATAATCCAAGTTGAATCCTGACATGCAAGGTTTATGGATTTATCATCACAAACAATGTAGACATTATTAACAGATGCAACTGTTGTTGTATCTTTATCATTTTTCTTCTCTTTGTCTTCATTTCTTTCCCTTGATTGATCTCTCTTAAGGAACCTACAATTTCTTTTTATGTGATACGCTTTGCCACAATGATAGCACATCACTTCTTTTCTAGTCCTCGACTTGCTTCTTGACTTGCTACGACTTTTAGATTTGTCGCCTCTATGGAAGTTTCTAGATTGGCTTCTCCCCCGTGACTCTGTAATTAGTGCTTCTGACTTTGAGGAAGAACCAATCAAATCACGTTCATTTCTTCGAGCGTCTTCATTCAACATGCTCTCTTTAACTGTTGATATTTTCAACTTTCCACTTGGAGCTGAATTGGTAAACGTCACAACAAGGACTTCCCAATTATTAGGCAAGGAACTCAACAATAACAACGCTTGCAACTCATCATCTAATTTAATTTATGTGGTTGTCAACAGATTCACTATATTCTGAAAAATACTCATATGCTCTGCCATTGAAACCTTATATTTGTATTTCATATTCACCAGCTTCCGAATCAAGAATGCTTTATTTTGCACATTCTTTCGTTCATACAACTCTTTTAATTTTTCCAACATCTTGTTAGCATCTATTTCAGTTTCAACATGTGGATATACACTAAGATCCAACCACTGTCTGATCAACGGCACTGCCTTTCTATTCATCTTCTTCCAGTCAGCGTTAGATTTATCTGCATGTTTAACAGTGTTATCCTCAATAAGATCATACAAATCTTTACTATATAACATGTCTTCCATGAGAATCTTCTAGAGTGTATAATTAGAAGAGTTGAGTTTAATCATATTGGGACCTTTATTTTCCTCCTCCATTTAAATGCACAAATCAAATCAACCGAGCTCTTGATACCATTTTGTTGGAAAAAATAGAGATAATTAGCGATAATTATCTCAATAATGCGGAACATTTTTTACCCCACATGTGCAGATAAATGGTCAAATAGAAAATACAATTCCACAGAGCAAAAATAATTGACAGAAAATTAAATATGAGACAAACACAATTTTTAACGTGGAAAACTTCCCTCAAATTGAGAGAATAAAAAACAAGAGACCTAGTCCAGTCACCAGAGTCTTCCTAATAACAATAGGAAACATTAATCAACAATAACAACCTTATAACAATCTTCCACTAAAGTGGGTATGCCAAAGTAACTCTCAAAGAAGATAAAACTACTCAAACTATATATTAAAATAACAAACTCAGTGGTAGGAATAACATACTAAATTTGTAGATCAAACGGAGCAAGTTTGCTACACACATGTTACCACCAGCGGAACCAAACCCTTATTTTTCTTCTCTGACAGTCGTTCTCTTTCGTTCTAATTCTTAGGGATTTCTAAATCCCTTTTTATTTCCTTCACGTGTGTCAAACCAATTAAAACCTTTTTTCTTTCTTTCTTTTATTTCAATAATAATAATACTAATACTAATAAAATTAGTGGGTTCCACTTGGGAAGTGAACCTACCCAACAATCTGTAACGCTTAACCCAATTGAAAAATATCAATTTTATTAGGTTAGATAGACTACCACTTCTTCTATCCACCAAAATAAAGTAAAATAAAAATACATTTCAACAAACTCAAAATTTGATTTAAATTAAAGGGATATATTATGAATATAATTAAGTCGATCTTCTTCATTCTTATAACTCTCAATAATTAGTAGATGTATTAATTACGAGTAGCCCTCAATTTGATTATTTACTTATCTATTTATCTCATATAAATATGTTCACTTTATTTTTTTTTTTAAAAGACACATGTGAAGAAAATAATACAAAAATTTATACCTTCTCTGGTCTTGTTTTTGACTAAAAATAATATCCATTCATTCAAATTAAAATAATATATCTATCAAGAACAACTTAAATACAAATTCGCTAAAAACTGAAAAGAATGAATCTTCAAACAAGATCACAACTTCTATGTTAATATCATAAAACAATAAAATATATACAAAGTTGATAAAACTAATGTGATCAGAATACTTATACCTCCAAATCTACAACGTTGAAAATGTTAAAGTCATTGATTGAATATGTCTGAATTGAATCAAAATTAATATATCAATCTAAATAAAATAAATGCCATAATGAGATAAAAAACCAAACATTACACTTAATCGACGAAATAACAAAAAAACACACACAAAAAAAAAAAAGTTTATGTTGGAACATAAGTATGTTATAGTGTGAATTTAAAAATGTGTTGAAGTCCCACATTGGAAAGAAATATTTTTTGTAAATTTAAGTGGAAAGAAACTTGTTTTTTAAAATTCAAGTCCCACATTGGTAAGAATATTTTTTGAAATCCCACTTTGAAAAACTATCATATTTTGTGTAGTTTCAATTCTATACATGATAAAGTCCCACATTGTTTAGAAAACATATGTGACTTTGCTTCCATCACTATATAATTAGTTTCAAGCTATTGTGAAAAGTACACCAAAGTTGGATGTTTTTCCCAACTTTCTCTTTTCTCCCTCTTATATCCTGCTCGCCTAATTTTCGAGCCACTTCTCCCTTTTCTTTATGTCCCTTCGGTTTTTTTTTTAAGCGGTTATTATGTCGCAGTCCCTTCAGTTTTTGAACGGTTGTTATGTCGTAGTCCTTTTGTTTTTTGAGCGGTTGCTATGCCGTAATCACTTTGTTTTTAGAGCGGTTATTATGCCGTAGTTATGAATGGTCATAGTACCATATTGAGAGTGACTTTAATTATCATATTGAGAGTGGCTTAAACTGCCATATTGAGGGTGTAATTCTAGAACGGTTTTCTACAGTGCAGTAGAACTCCGATACAGAGTAGTCTGCCTTGCAAAATTTTGGGCAGTGCCTCGAAACGTCTTAAAGAGAGCGACCTAATCCGTGACTCAACCCAGTATTACTCTCGGTGGCATAAATTGTGAATTTTAAATAGTTTTTGAAACTCAAAATCCAACAATTTAAGACGTCTTTTCTGCCATGCCAACCAAAGAAATTACTGGATTTGGTTATGTTGCATCTGATTTCGATAAACTGTTTCAATTTGAAGCAAATAGAAAAGGATAAAACAGTTGGAGAATTAACCCATGGGAGAATAATGATAAGAATTATATTCTTAATCGACTTGCTGATGATCTGTATAACTATTACAGTTCAAGCAATAATGCGAGATATGTTTGAGATACTCTGAATAAGCTGTGACTGCAATCCAGAGTATCAGATGTCCGATGATAGATACGTGGAGGCTGACAGATCCATGGAGGCACATGGAGGCTGACAAAATTCGTGGAAGCACACTACCGTAAAATTCAGAAGATAACTTATGAGATCATCCATTAAGGTACGTCACTCATGGCATATTCAAATTTAATTTTGAAATTTAATATGTCTCTTTATGTTTTGATGTTGAAATTAATAAAATATCTCTTTTTGCATATATGTTGTGTGATTTTAGTTTTTGACATGCCATATTATATGATGTGAACACCTTTGATTTCAAAATTAAGTAACTTAGGTTTAATTCCAAAGTTATTATTAAATGATTTTGAAAAATGTGATTTTTATAGTCAAGCTAAAATAACAAAGAGTTCACATAAATATGTAGTTAGAGAATCTAAGTCTTTAGATTTATTACACTTTGATATATGTGAACTTGATGAGACGTTAATATGAAATGAAAAATAAAAGTGAAACGCTTGACATGTTAATGATCTTTACAGCTGAAATTGAAAATCAATTTAGTATAAAGATTAAGAGATTCCAAGTATGATTTAGTTTATTAAATGAGTTTTATAAATTGTTTGGAATTATACATGGAACAACTACACCATAATTACTTGAAGTGAATGGTAAAGTTGAAAAGAAAAAAGAATACAACTTTTATTGAACTAGTTGTTGCTAGTATGTTTAACTCTAGTACTACATCTCATTGGTGTGAAGAAAATATATTGTTTATTTGCTATGTTTTGAATAGAGTTCTTAAATCTATAAACAAAACATCTCCTTATGAGATAGTGAAGAAAAGGCAATTAAACTTGTCTTATTTTCAAACATGGGGTGGTCTGACTTATGTCAGAATCCCCGATCCCGAGCGAGTTAAACTCGCCAGTAGAGCCTATGAATGAGAATTCCCTGGGTATGCGGTAAAGAACAAAGCGTATAGGTTTTATGACCTAAACGTAAAAGTGATCATAAAGTCAAATGAAGTTGACTTCTATGAAAATAAATCCCCTTTTAAATAGAAAAATAGTGGGGGGATCGAACCTAGTCAAGTTCCTGAGAAATAGTGGGGGCAGCGAACTTAGTCAAGTTCATGTGACAAGAAGCATTGAAAGCAACAAACAAGACGAAACAGAAACTCGAAAGAGTAAGAGAGTAAGAGTTGCTGATGCAGATCTATGGCAAGAAGCTATAAACGATGAAATGGATTCTCTAGAGTCTAACCGAACCTGACATTTAGTACACTTGCCTCTTGGTTGCAAACCAATAGTTTGTAAATGGATTTTGGAAAAGAAACTAAAACCCGATGGATCTGTTGATAAATACAAGGCACACCTTGTAGCCAAAGGTTTTAGACAAAGAGAAAATATAGATTTATTCGAGACTTTTCCACCGATCATTAGAATAACATCCATTAGAATACTCATATCACTAGCAGCTATTCTTAACCTGGTGTTACACCAAATGGATGTTAAAACAACTTTTTTAAAAGGTGATTCGGAAGAAGAAATCTATTATGGAACAAGCTAAAGGTTTTGTAATTCAAGGACAAGAATACAGGGTATGTATGTTAGATAAGTCCATGTATGGTCTTAAATAAGCTCCAAAGAAATGGCATGAAAAGTTTGATAACTTTATTATATCGAATGAGTTTAAAGTGAATGAAAGTGACAAATGTATTTATTACAATTTTGAAAATGGCATTTGCACTATCATATGTCTCTATGTAGACGAGATACTCATATTTGATTCAAACATTCATGCTGTAAATATTTTGAAATCATTGTTGTGTAACAACTTTGATATGAAAGACCTCGGAGAAGCAAATGTAATCCTTGGAATCAAGATTACTAGGTCAGAAAAGGGAATTTCTTTGGATCAATTTCACTATGTTGAAAATATCCTAAAGAAATATAAATACTTTGACTGTAAATCTGCTTGCACACCATATGATCCAAGTGTGAAACTTTTCAAGAACACTGGTGAAGGTGTTATACAACTGAATATGCGAGCATCATTGGCAGCCTCATATATGCCACTGATTGTACTAGACCCGGCATTGCCTACATCGTGGGATTGTTGTGCAGGTTTATCAGTAGACCTTGTATGGAGCATTGACACGCTATGGAAAGAGTAATGAGATACCTGAAAAGGACCATGAGTCTCGGATTACATTATCGAAGATTTCCTACTATCCTTGAAGGATACACTGATGCTGATTGGAACATCTTATCAGATGACTCCAAAGAAATCGATGACTATATTTTAATATAGCGAGTGGTGTTGTATCTTGGAAATCGAAGAACAGACGATATTGGCTCAGTCCACTATGAAGTCTGAAATGATAGCACTAGCTACTACTAGTGAAGAAGCAAGCTGGTTGAGATGTTTGCTAGTTGAGATCCCTATATGGAAAAAAAATCTATGACAGATGCGTTGATCCACTGCGATAGTACCGCGGCTATTGCGAAGATTGAGAATCGTTACTACAACGATAAGAAACGACAAATTCGTCGTAAGCACAACACTGTTAGTAAGTGGAAAGAAACTTGTTTTTTGTAAATTTAAGTGGAAAGAAACTTGTTTTTTAAAATTCAAGTCCCACATTGGTAAGAATATTTTTTGAAATCCCACTTTGAAAAACCATCATATTTTGTATAGTTTCAATTCTATACATACTAAAGTCCCACATTGTTTAGAAAACATATGTGGCTTTGCTTCCATCACTATATAATGAGTTTCAAGCTATTGTGAAAAGTACACCAAAGTTCGATGTTTTTCCCAACTTTCTCTTTTCTCCCTCTTATATTCTGCTCGCTTAATTTTCGAGCCACTTCTCCCCTTTCTTTATGTCCCTTCGGTATTTTTTTGAGCGGTTATTATGCCGCAGTCCCTTCAGTTTTTGAACGGTTGTTATGCTGTAGTCCTTTTGTTTTTTGAGCGGTTGCTATGCCGTAATAACTTTGTTTTTAGAGCGGTTATTATGCCGTAGTATGCCGTAGTTATGAATGGTCATAGTACCATATTGAGAGTGACTTTAATTGTCATATTAAGAGTGGCTTAAACTGCCATATTGAGGGTGTAATTATTGAACGGTTTTCTACGGTGCAGTAGAACTCCGATACAGAGTATCTGGGCTGTTTTATCCTGGGGACTTCGTGGTTGATAGTCTGCCTTGCACAATTTGCACAATTTTGGGCAGTGCCTCGAAACGTCTTAAAGAGAGCGACCTAGTCCGTGACTCAACCCAGTAATACTCTCAGTGGCATAAATTGTGAATTTTAAATAGTTTTTGAAACTCAAAATTCAATAGTTTACGTGAAACTCACTTATCTAAATAAAAAAATAAGAAAAAAATCACGTGGGACATGTCTATAATTGTGAAGAAGAGGGACATGTCTTTTCTATTCTAAGTTTTTTATAAATAATAGGATACATCAAAAGTTAGTACATCACAGTAGATAATATTTTCTACTCAATACCTCAGGTTGGCATCGACGGTTTTCTCTATTTGTATTTGTATATTGCGTTCAATTTTATTTTTTTTAAATTGTGGAATATTTTAGAGATAAACTAATGTTATTTTATTGATTTGTTGGAATTAATTAAGACACTCTATATGGTTATCAATGACTTACTACTATACATGTGATTCATATCACGATTCGATAATCTAGAGTCATTATATTAAATATCAATTCACTCCAATGAATTACTATCTAAACTTAATGTAGTTAACCACTTTTTATTATCAATTTTGTATAGCTAGCTCCGTCATGATCATGATTGTAATCATGCTCTTTTGTTTGAAATCAGAACAAAAATTTTAGGCTCAACAACATCATCAAGGTTAATAGCTGGCTAAAGACAAGATAAGATAATGTAATCACATTATCTCTATTTAGGAAGAGAATATTTCATCATCAGTGTATTCTTATGTTTAATGCTTAAGTTATTGGATGATGTGGTGTTATATTTACTTTGAATTAAATAAATGTTAGCCACTTATATTAAAATTTTATTTCTTAAATTAATAATTAAAGAAATACATTTTGATGAAATTCAGACAACATTTGGAATGTTAAAAATGAAATGGATTATAATAAAATTAAAATCTTTAAAAAAATATGGAATAAATTAAAACTCGTTTAGCCATATTTTTTATAGGTATTTTATAATGATATTGTTGGTGTGAAATATTAACTGATTATGTTAGTTATTAATTTATATTAGAGAATTTGGGTGACTATCTAATTTTAGTGGAGTATCTTTTCTAAATTACATTTTTTTCATTTACAAAATTTGAATTCGAGCTTTTGTTTAAAGAATTTGAGTATAATATTCCACTCGGATAAACAATTATAAACTACTTTTCATCTTATTACTCGTTGATTTTTTATTTTTTATTTATTTTTAATTCGACCTTCTATATTTTCATAAAAAACAATAAGATTAATTCAATCTCATTTAATCCTTTGAAGTTATGTAAGTGTAGATTTTTTTTGGGTAAAAATTGTGTAGGATTCAATGTATTGAAAACATGAAAGGATATTTTATTTGGGATGACACTATCAAGGAAAGAAAGTATACCAAAAATACATTATTCATTGTACTAAAACACTATTTAATGCTTACCTAAAAGTCTTTTTGTTGAAAGGAATGCTTACCTAAAAGTCTATGCATTAAACTTTCTAATCATTATTCTTGGAGGTAAAACAAAGTGAGACCAATTTTTTTGTTTTTGTTTTTGGGTCAACAATATTTCATTGAAGAAACAAGTGTTGAGATGAACATAGTAGAAAGTGTTTTGTTAGGAGCAATTTTGGTGATTTTGGTCCATATTTTGAATATCTTGATATTGAGGCCTAAATCACTTAGAGCAAAGCTTCAAAGGCAGGGAATCAAAGGTCCTTCTCCTCACTTCTACTTTGGCAACATTCCTGAAATGAAGACCCTTTTACTCCAAACTCAATCCACACAAACACATGACAAAAACAAATATCATGTTCCTACATCCATTTCTCATAATTGGCATTTCAATGTGTTTCCTCACATTCACAAGTGGAAAAATCAATATGGTCAATTACTTTATCCTCTCTCATAGTTTATTTTATTTTATTTTAAATATTGAATGTTAATATTAATGTTAGTGGAATATTGAGATTTACCCATCTATATCCTTATCATTTCAATTATTAAATCCTCCACATATATTTATTATTCCTCTTCTCATAGTCTTAATGGTATTTTTATTTATTTATTTTTTTAGAAAAGAATCAATTACTATAATAATAACTTTCTTTTTAAGATATTTCCATGTTATTATGAGTTTCTATTTGTAATTCTTATACTGATAATTTTTTGCAAAATTGGTCATCATAAATTGATACATTTTTAATTTTTAAAATTAAAATGACCTTTATTATCATATGTTTATAACCAAACAAAAAATTAATTTCATTACCTTTTAAGATAAATAATATTTATAATTAAATTGAATGAAAATTAACTCAACCTATATTGCTTTATACAAAACCTAAAAAATTTCACTTTTTTCTAAACAATTAAAAGTTATTATTTTCAAAAGTTTAAGCAAACAAAATTTTTGTTTGCCGGTGTTCTGCCTCTTTCATAAATTTTTTTCATTATGAACTCATCTTTATTTATAATTCTCATGTAAATTAAACAAATTTGTACCAACTTTAACATTGTTTATGGAAATAGATCCAAAAGAAAAAAAGAACACATATTTAATCCTATATTTGAATAGTTAGTATGGGTTATTTTCCTTCTAACTAATAGTATCATTTTAATAGTATTAGTTTTAAATTCAAAACTCTAATCTCAATTAGATATATACATGTAGGTCCCATATACTTGTTTTCTTCTGGGAGTATACAATGGTTAATGGTGACAGATACAGATATGGTGAAGGAAATTGTCCTTAACACCTCTTTGAATCTAGGAAAGCCATCTTTTTTGTCCAAAGATAATGGACCACTCCTTGGACAAGGCATTTTATCATCAAGTGGGATATTTTGGGCTCATCAAAGAAAGATAATTGCCCCTCAATTGTACCTAGATAAAATGAAGGTAAGTTTATACACCATATTTTTTTACACACCATAATATCTTATGTTAAAGAGAAATTAAATATTGCATAAACAATTAATGAATATAAATAATTAATGAATAAGAAATTAAATATTTCGTCCACGAATGTCAAACTCAGTAATAAGAGTTTAATCTAATAATTTTAAATACATAGATTAAATTCAGGACCGGTGGAGGATTTTAAGCCTCTAAAAAAAATTACTTTTTCATGTATATTAATTATTTAGGTCTCAAAAAATAAATAAAAAATTAAGTAGTATGATGAGTAAAAGACCTCACAATTATAAAAAAAAAATACAACAATTGACATATTTAATTAAAATACTTTGTATCTCAAAAAATAAATAAATAAGTAGAATTTAAATAAAATTACAATAAAATATTATTGTTAGTACTAAAAAAGCCTTTATTTTATTTTATTTTATTTTTGTCAAGGCATTGTTTTAGAGTTTATTTTATGCTTCAATAAGTGTTTAGTTCAAAACCATTTGAACACAATTGTAAAATGACTATTAATGTTATTTTAATTTTAATTTAATAATAATTTATCTTTTTTTTTTTCATTTTTTTTTAAAATGAAAGAGTATTTTGACCTTGAAAATTAATATACAATGATATATTGTTTTTGCATTAGTGTTATATTGATTTTACTCACAACCGATTGTAAATGCTGATTTTGAATAGCAATCTAGTAATTTTTTATTTATTTAAAAAATCATGTTGAAGGCAAAGGTGAATATGATAGTTGACTCCACAAATATAATGCTAAGATCATGGGAGAGTAAATTGGAAAAATATGGAGTAGTTTCAGAGATTAAAATTGATGAAGATCTAAGAAGTTTATCGGCAGACATAATTGCAAGAGCATGTTTTGGTAGCAACTATGTTGAAGGAAGAGAGATATTCACAAAGCTTAGAGAACTTCAAAAACTCATTTCCAAGATATATGCTGGAATTCCTGGTTTTAGGTATGCATGAAGCATGATAACTATATTACTTTTAATTTTTCTCATCAATCATGAGAGATATCACATATATGCTCTTAGATTTGAATAAATAGATTTCGATTTTAAATCGACAGTTGAAATTGTTTATAATTAATTGTACTGATATGTGATTTTAATCGTTTAATTTTAAATCAACGATTTTAAATCAACGGTGAAAATTGTCTGCTGCGGAAAACTATGTGAACATGTAGTTCGGGTTCATATACTTTCCATTTTAATGTTTTTATTTTCCTTTTGGTTTAATCTTTTATCATATATTCATAAATTAAGTTGATTTTGAAGTATTATTAGCATAATAATTTTACAATGTGAGTCAATTAATAATATGGCCCCACTTTTAAAGTAGTTATATTAAAGTTAAATATTTTTAGAATTACGATAATTGTGAACTGTCACCTTGTGGTAATTACAAGTTTCGTCTTGTAATTTTAAGGGATGAAATTTGAATTACCTTATGTCGTAAAATACGACGATTATAATTGATTGACGATATAGTTTTTTTCTTTTAGAATATTATGATCTTATTATTGTTAGTGATCGATACTAATGATATAGTAATTTGTTTTAGATTTTTGCCAAACAAAAGCAATAGACAAATGTGGAGATTAGAGAAAGAGATAAACTCAAAGATATCAAAGCTCATAAAACAACGCCAAAGTGATGCTCATGATGAGCACGATCTCTTGCAAATGATACTTGATAGTGCAAATAAATGTGAGGGTGGTGATAGTAATTTCTTACCAAATTCTATCTCACGAGAAAGATTCATGATAGATAATTGTAAAAATATATTCTTTGCTGGACATGAGACAACTGCAATTACAACAACATGGTGCTTAATGTTGTTGGCTACAAATCAAGATTGGCAAGATCGTGTTCGTGTTGAGGTCTTTCAAGTTTGTGCAAATGGTAATATGGATGCAACTATACTTAAAAGCATGAAAACGGTATGTGTTATTTAATATATATACTAAAGACATATCTTTTTAATGATTAATTAATGTTTAAAAAATATGAAAATTAAATTGACGATACTAGATGACAAATATAAACATAAAACATTATTTAGATATAAAAAATTGAAAGCAAAATATAAAATTTAGTTGAACCAATCATAGTTTTAAAATGTAGTATAATTAAAATCAAACAAATCAAGTGACTTAGTTAGCTAGCTAGTTTCGGGTTTAATTGGTTGATTTGGCCCAATTTTTTAAATGATTCAATATAAAAAGTTCACACTCAAAATTTACTATATAAAATAGATCAAATATAGGAAAAAGTGATACATGTATAGAGTATGAAAATAAGAAGAATAAAGACAAATTAATCATGCAATTTAGGAATTATTCTTTAGAGATTTTTTCTAAAAGAGTTTAATAGTAAAAGTTACACTAAATATAGAGAAGCAATAGCTTGGAACTCACTCTAAATATCAAATGTCTCTGCAACATTTGTTTGGTTAAATAGCTTAATAGATAGACTCATATACCTTAAGTGTGCAGAAGTGAAGAATTATAAATTTAAACTCAGACCCCTACATATCGATCTTTTTACAAATATTAATTGAATTGTACTTACGAGAGATTTGATGTTTTTCTTTATTCAATAGTACTATTTGTTTATATCACAATTAATTATCAATGTTACTGTAGCACATTTTTTTCAAAGCTTCCTAAGCATTCTTATTGGGCAATAAATACAAATGCTATATTTGCAGTTAACTATGGTGATTCAAGAGACTTTGAGACTTTATCCACCATCATCGTTGATTGTTAGAACAGCTTTACAAGATATTAATTTTAAAGGTATCTTAGTTCCAAAAGGAATGAACATTCAAATTCCAATGCCAATATTGCATCAAGACTCAAAGCTTTGGGGGCATGATGCACATAAGTTCAATCCACAAAGATTTGCAAATGGAGTGAATAGAGCATGCAAGGTTCCACAAGTGTATATGCCATTTGGAATAGGGCCACGTGTATGTGTAGGACAACATTTAGCTATGTTAGAATTGAAAGTGATTTTGTCTCTCATTTTGTTGAAGTTTCGATTCTCTTTATCATCAAGTTATTGTCATTCACCTTCTTTCCATATGCTTATAGAACCTGCTCATGGAGTTCTTCTTCATATGACAAAAATTTAAGCAACAATTAATGTAACAAAAAGGATTCTTTTCCATTGTTTTGGTTTATTTATTATTATTATTATTATTTTCAAATGTGAGTGATTAATCTTATATTAATTAGAGTTAGATTAAATGAAAGAGTGTAAGATAGATTTCTCATATACTCAAATGCTTTAAGTGAATATGTGGTACATCAATTTTTTGATGGTTCATCTTTAATTTTATTCCATGGATATGCGATCTTGAATCAAGAAATAGCTCTTGACATTGTGATGAAGTCATTTTGTATGATGAAAATTATTGCTCAAAATAATTTAAAAATGTGTGTAGATACACAAAACTTTAGGTTAGATTCGATTCGCCTCAACTAATTTTTATTTTATTTTAGAAGAGATAATAAATTTCATCATAATTAACTCACACAACTGTGAGGTCTCAAGTTCGAACCAAAGACAAGACATCAAGCCTAACAATATCAAAATTTACTAGTTGAGTTATAGCTTAAAAATTTCGTCTCCATTAATTTAGTTTTGTGTAAATGCACAAATCGTTACATGAATATATTATGAATTTAAAACATACAACATTCCAATTATTAATTGTCTTAAAATATATCCAAATCTAATAGCATACACCTATGGTATGCGCCGCTGAAAAAATAAAATAAAAAATATGTTATTTTGCAGTTTACGCTCGTTACAATGAGATAAATGTAATTCCATTTATAAATATTTAACAAGATTTAAAAGTTTTTATTTGATAATAATTATCATCTTAACAAACAATTCTCTTATTCTCTTTATAACTTTGTGCTTTTTTAAATGATCATTTAAGTGCAAAAGTTTAGAAAAATAAACATATACACAATTTTTTTAATTTAATTGTAATTTTATTTTCTTATTTTAATCAATTTGTAAAATTGGCCACTTTATTTTATAATCCAAGAATTTTGGTTAGTTCCTCGAATATTTTATTTAAAAAAAATTAGTGATTCAACATATTTTAAATTAATGATGTAATATACAATTTTATGATTTAGAACTACCTACATGCATTGATTATGTATATGTTGTTATTTAAATTACAAAATCACATAATTTTAGAAATTGAAAATAATTTTTTTTAGAGAATTTTACTGCACTTTATTGGAAAATAATTATTCAACATCATTATATCATTTGTCACGTCGTTTAAAATATATCACATCATTATTTTTTGGTTAAAAAATTCAATAAAGGAACCAAAACTGTTGATTTTTAAAATTAGAAGACCAATTTCGAGAATGAGAAAAAATAAATGATAAAAAAAAAATACAATTAAACTTTATTATTATTATTAATTATTAACAACTACATATCAAATAGCTTGTAAGAAAAAATACATATCAAATAGAGGATACAACACTTCTATGTTGAAAATGAAGAATGAAGAAAGTTAAAACAACATGGACATTTCGATTATTCTTATTAAATCGAATTTGCAATCATAGATCATAATTGAAATACATATTAATTTGTTTTTACCACATGCACAAATATCATATTATATAATTATTAGGATTAAATTTAAGTAAGGACTAGTATTTTTGTGCAATCTTTAGACGAAAAGAGCTAAGCCTCTTTGGATGAGAGAACATGACCATGTGATCAGAATTCTTTGTCACTTTCACCTTAGCAAATGGAGCACTTCTCTTAATCATCCACATTTGTAAATCCTCTCTTATCAAATTTTCTTTTTGTGGTTGCTAATTGTTTTTTCCTTCAACAATAATATAACATTTTATAAATTGGTAACCGTCTCACCAAGGACAATGCAAGGGTCAAATCCTACACATTACAATTTCGAGTTAGTTTTATTAATAAGAAAAATCATTTTATTTCTTTTGAAAAAATGAAAAAAAATTGTTATCGACTATTTTACAAAAAAATCATTTTTAAGTATTAACCATAAACAAAATTTCGTTGTCCACCAAAAATTCGTTGGCAAAAAAAAAAAGAAGTTTATATAGACGTCAGATGGTGATAATTGATACATCTTGGAAAAATTTACCCAGTACTCCCATTTTTATATCTGTACCCCATAATTTTTTGAAAATGTCAATTATGCCTTTAAGTCATTATTTTACTAATTCAATTTTTTTTTTTACCATTTCATCTTTTCCAGAACTAAAAAAAAGATTTCCATAACACACTTTATTTTCGGAATTTTTTTTTCAAGTTTTCCGGTACAGAAGATTGTTATCGGAAAAATTTAAAAAAAAATTCCGGTACAAAAGTGAAAAATTGTACTACAAAGATTTCCGGTATAGAAGGTGTTTCCGGAAAACTTTATAAAAAAGATTTCCGGTACACACCATTTTAAAAAATAATAATATACTATAAATATTTTTAAATATTTTATTCAGTATTTTTAGCTGAATAAAAAGGATTTTTATCTTGAATCCAATTAAAAAAAATCTTTACTTTTAAATAAAATTAAAATTCCCTTGTCCTTTTTTTGGCTTCCAATAAGTACTCTCCAAAATCCATCATGATGACCAATCCAAGCAGTGGTAGGGTCTCTATATGAAGTTGCATTAATTTTGTTAACATTATTCGGTGATTTTATCCATTCCCTAAGTAATGGGTCAGACACATTTTTGGGTATGGCCAAATTTTGAGTTTGGTGTTGATTAATGTCAATTCCTGTGTATAAGATTTTTGGTTTGTCATTAGGGAGAAGTGTGGATGAACCTGACCAACAACCATTGATATCATGTGATTCACTTGGAATAAGAGCATGTTGTAATGATAACCAATTCACTAGATCCTTTGAAATAGAATGGCCCCAAACAATACTATTGTTGCTCCATATTGCACCTTTTGGATTGTGTTGGTAGAACATATGGTATAGTCCCTTGTATCTCATAGGGCCTAAATTCACACACAAAAGACCAATTAACATAGGTTTTAAGTTTTTCTTTTAAAGCACATATATTAAGTCTTTTTATTACATATTATATACACTAGTGAACATAAAACATTAACATGTTCAACTGTTTGTTTTTCTTGGTTAAAAAGAAACCATTATTTGGTTGAATATAAATGGTGAAATTAAAAGACTGGAATAACACAAACATGCGTATTTTCTTTACATACAGATATGAGTGTGATACGATCTTGTGAATGACACGTACAACCCTTTTTCTTTAATTATTTAGTTGAATTTGAGATAAGATGATGATATTTAAGTTTAAGGTTGAGACTTTAATATGTAAAACAAAGAATATAGTCAAAGTAGATCATTTTCTTCTTGGCTTAGTTATTAAGAATGATTGAAAAACTATTAGTTTGGTATAATTTAACTATTATCTAATTATATATGCATAGTTAATTTAAAAGATTTATTTACTTTATCCTTTTATATTGGTGTGTATGTATGTGTAAGAGAAACATGACCGAGAGTATAACTAACCATTAGGGTCTTCAAGTCCATTCCACCATGTATATCAATATGTGCCAAGAGTGAGAAAAAAAAAAAGCACAAGAAAAACCATTAGATAAACATGTAAAAGAATAATGGAGAATGAATGAGACTATCATTATTAAAGGAGGTTAATTAAATTAAAATTAATTAAGTTGAACCAAATACCATTCATCCAATTCTTGTGAGGTTGGAAGTGAAAAGAAGGTTTATAAAGCTTCAATATGGGCAACACCATAGAAAAGAAAGAAGGAAAACATAGCCAACAACCAATAAGTGCCCATGTGGAAGCGTTTGTAGGAATGACTAAGGAAACTAGTGCCTTGTAAGCACCTATTTATAGATAGAACTTGTTGTAAGGACAACATGAATGCATTTTGTTGAATATATAAATTATCTTTACCAAAAATAGTTATTGAATATGTAGTTATCTTACTTGTATCATATGTTATTTAATATTTTTTTTAATCTAATATAAAAATTCTTATTCACATTTGATATGTTAATAATTTTACTGTAAATTTACTTTTTAATTATTTGAACTAATTTTAAGAGACAATTATTTTATGTTAGAATGAGTAAAAAAACAAGATTTATATTAGTATTTGAATATTATAAATAATAAGTTTTTATATACTTTTAAGATGTTTTTAATTAGCTAAATTCATTATAAATTTTTTAGAATAGGCAACAACTAAGACATTTGTTTTAGCTTATTTAAGTTTATTTACCGACATAAATATTTTGTATAATACGTGAAAAATGACTTGTAAAAAATAGTATTTAAAGTGTTTCAGATGTGCCCTTGTGAAAATAGTAAAGAATCATGTAATTTATTTTCAAATGATAAATAAATTAGAAAAATAATCATAAACTAAGATATTTTGAAGAAAAAAAAAACTTACCGAATACTTTAGATAAAAATTTATGACATAAATTTAGCGTAAATCTATTTTACATTAACGTGTCACGATATTATCATAAGATATTTAAAATTGGTAGGACGACACACGCAAAAATAATGATTTTTGTATTTGAATTAAGTTAATGTATAGATATTTAAATTAATTTATATAGATAATTATGTAAGTGTAATATAATTTTTGTTTAGGTTTTTTAAGTTTATTTTTTTTTTCATTCGGTCCTTTGAGGTGTATTTAATTTGTATCATTACTCTTTAAGATATATTAAATTAAGCATGCGCTCATTTAAGTTTGAAAATTTCATCGAATTAATGTCATGAAATGTTAAGATCTAATTGAAAACATCCCAACAAGTTGATTATTCAAGTTACTCTGAACGTAAAGGAAATGAAAGACATTTATTATATTGATAAACATTTATTACCTTGTTTTAAATGTTATACATCTATTTAATTTGTTGTTGAAAAAATAAAAATAAAATATATATCATTTATAAAATTTGATAAATGTTTTCTAAATGATTAATATGAAGAATATATTGTTGTAGTATTTAATAGAATTTCTAATAATTAAAAGACTTTAATTGAACTAATTATTATCAAAATTAATATAAATAACTAATGGTGCAAATGTAATATAACGTAAAAGATTAAATTGAGATAAAATAAACTTAAAAATTTATTTTTGGCCTGTATTAAATTGTTTATTTTATTAAATAATAAAAATCACAATACTAGTACACTAATAGCAGTACTATTGTATAATTAGTCGGTATTAATTAAATTAGTCTTCAGATGTTCCAAATATTAATTAATTATTTTAAAAAAGAATAGAAAAAAGCCGTTGAGTATTTTATGTTATGAAAAGGTATGCGTGAGGACATGAATAGTCGCATGCTTGAAAATAAAGAAAGATCCGTCTCTTTTAAAAGCAGGATCCCCTTCTACCAAAAACTTCACGTTCTTACGTTTCTTCCTCTCAACTCATTTTTATCATATCTAGTAGTATCTACTTATAATAATAATAATAGATAAAGTCCTCTCTTAGTATTATAGATATTCATATTTGTATAAACTTATTGTTGGAACATATGTATGTTATAGTGTGAATTTAAAAATGTGTTGAAGTCTCACATTGGAAAGAAATATTTTTTGTAAATTTATGTGGAAAGAAACTTGTTTTTTAAAATTCAAGTCCCACATTGGTAAGAATATTTTTTGAAATCCCACTTTGAAAAACTATCATGTTTTGTGTAGTTTTAATTCTATACATACTAAAGTCCCACATTGTTTAGAAAACATATGTGACTTTGCTTCCATCACTATATAATGAGCTTCAAGCTATTGTGAAAAACACACCAAAGTTGGATGCTTTTCCCAACTTTCTCTTTTCTCCCTCTTATATTCTGTTCGCCTAATTTTTGAGCCACTTCTCCCCTTTCTTTCTGTCCCTTCGGTTTTA
>NC_021166.2:61514645-61524022 GCF_000331145.2 Cicer arietinum | reverse complement strand
AAAAAAAGTCCAATAAAATCCAACCCATTTTTATCCGCCCATACATAACCGACACCCGATCTACCAGAACCCGACGTACCCAATTTAAAATATAGACGAAATTGGGCCAAAACATCAAACCCATGGATTGGGCCGGTTTTACATTTTAGGCCCGAACCCACCCATACCCGCCCGATGTACCAAACGTTTTCGTTTTGGCGTATCCATTAGTACCAAACGTTTTCGTTTTGGCGTATCCATTAGTACCAAACTTTTTCGTTTTGGCGTATCCATTCTACAAATCGTACCAAAAATTTTTGGTAACGGATAAAATTCTGCAAAGAATATCTTAAATAAAACATCTTTCTATTCACACCATGCCTCCCAACAACCAGGATAGTGAGCGCTTTCAAAAGTTCATTTTACTAAGCACAAGTTTTTATTACATTATGGGTTCCTTTCTTGTTATGGTCTTTTCAAACCCAAACCTCTTCGAGCATAACAAAGCGTTTTTGAATGTGATTTTCAAAGTCCTTACCTGGTCCTTCATCACGATGATGGGTACTCTGTCCATGGAGAAATTTAATGGATGCATTATGCAATGTTATTTAACGCTGTAGTCTCTAGATTGGCATTTAGCATGCTATGTTCCGATTGCCAGTGACTACTTTTTTGACGTGGTTTCCCCTTTTGGTATCATTGTTATTTTTCAATGGAAAATAATACTATGCCAAACTTTGGAGGTTTTGCATAACATTACCACTCTATTCGAGAACGACACAAGACTTAATTTCATCTTCACCCCGGTAACAAGCTTTTTCGAAAACTGCTTCAACCGGGTAACAGGCTTTCTCGGAAACTGCTGGAACAATGTCGCCGGAAATGAGAACCCATGAGGAGATATTCTTCCGGTGCAATCTCAGGGTCATTAAATACTGTTATTTCCTTTTATTGTTATTTCCTTTGAATGTTCTTCCGGCCTTGAATGATCTTTAGTTTGAAAATGTTAAATTATCTAAAGTGTTAAATGATCTTTATTTTGAAAATTAGTTTTGATTTTAGATTTTTTAAAATGATTTTTACAAAAGCTTACTTAAATTTAAATTTGCGGACGGGTTTACTCGGGTTGATGGGTTAAGCGGGTGAAAAATAAGGGTTCATATGGGTTTATACGATCGGGTTCAGATGAGTAATTTGGATCCGCCGATACCCGAACCCGACCGATTTATATTATTATTTTTATATTATATATTAATATTATTAATTTTATATTATATATTAATATATAAATTTAAAATACAGAAAAAGTCACTTGCCAAAAATTAAAAAAAAGGCCAATTTATTAAAAAAACCCATGGATCGGGCCTAAAATGTAAAACCGACCCAATCCATGGGTTTGATGTTTTGGCCCAATTTCGTCTATATTTTAAATTGGGTACGTCGGGTTCGGGTAGATCGGGTGTCGGTTATGTATGGGCGGATAAAAATGGGTTGGATTTTATTGGACTTTTTTTGTTTTTTTTTTCATTCTAAATTATTCAGTTTTTTTTGCTTTTATTTAAGAAAAAAAATCTGCCCTTTTATAATTTAAAAAGTACTCAGTATATATTTTTAAATAGGTTTCCATTTGTTTTATTTTTGGGTATATTATTCTAATTTTATAAAGCAAAAAATTTATTCGTGTAGTACAAAATGTCAAGTTGTTGTAGTTTGAATATAACAATAATTAAAATCATATTTTAACTCAATTTATCGTATGTACATTTGTAGTTATTTAATTTTGAGTGGCGTATTTTATATTTTATTTCCAAAAAATAAATTATTTGACTAATGAGCACTTTTTACATTAAACTTTTAAAGATTAGTGCAATTTAGCTAAACTAAATCACAACAACTAATAACTTGTTTATGAAAATGTGAGAACTTTCATACTCTTGACTTTTGAGTTTAATTTGATAAATTACCCAATTAATCATTTTGAAGTCACATCATTTTTTTTTAATTTTGTCTTATAAAACTCAGTACATATAAATCAATTATCCTTACTCATTAAACCATGTACAAATAAAGAGAGAAAAATAGTTGTTTGGACTAAGTTAAAAGATTTAAACATAAATCACTAATTTAAACTCAATTTGTTAATAAAACTAATTTTCAAACTAAATATCATTTAACACTTTAGATCATTTAACATTTTCAAACTAAAGATCATTCAAGGCCGGAAGAACATTCAAAGGAAATAACAATAAAAAGAAATAACAATAAAAGGAAATAACAGTATTTAATGACCCTGAGATTGCACCGGAAGAATATCTCCTCCTGGGTTCTCATTTCCGGCGACATTGTTCCAGCAGTTTCCGAGAAAGCTTGTTACCCGGTTGAAGCAGTTTCCGAAAAAGCTTGTTGCCGGGGTGAAGATGAAATTAAGTTTTGTGTCATTCTCGAATAGAGTGGTAATGTTATGCAAAACCTCCAAAGTTTGGCATAGTATCATTTTCCATTGAAAAATAACAATGATACCAAAAGGGGGAAACCACGTGAAAAAAGTAGTCAGAATAAAATGGCAATCGGAATATAGCATGCTAAATGCCAATCCAGAGACTACAGCGTTAAATAACATTGCAGAATGCATCCATTAAATTTCTCCATGGACAGAGTACCCATCATCATGATGAAGGACCAGGTAAGGACTTTGAAAATCACATTCAAAAACGCTTTGTTATGCTCGAAGAGGTTTGGGTTTGAAAAGACCATTACAAGAAAGGAACCCATAATGTAATAAAAACTTGTGCTTAGTAAAATGAACTTTTGAAAGCGCTTACTATCCTGGTTGTTGGGAGGCATGGTGTGAATAGAAAGATGATTGTGAGTGACAATGAAAACAGTGACAGAGACGGACAGCTATTTAAGATATTCTTTGCAGAATTTTATCCGTTATCAAAATTTTTGGGTACGATTTGTAGAATGGATACGCCAAAACGAAAACGTTTGGTACTATTGGAGAATGGATATAAAGGACAAAAAATTCTGTTAGTGAGTAAAGAGTAGGGGTGGACATCGGGCGGGTATGGGTGGATTCGGGCCTAAAATGTAAAACCGGTCCAATCCATGGGTGTGATGTTTTGACCCAATTTTGTCTAGATTTTAAATCGGGTACGTCGGGTTCGGGTAGATCGGATGTCGGTTATGTATGGGCGGATAAAAATGGGTTGGATTTTATTGGACTTTTTTTGCTTTTTTTTTCATTCTAAATTATTCAGTTTTTTTTGCTTTTATTTAAGAAAAAAAATCTGCTCTTTTATAATTTATTGGTCCAATCTGCTACCTAACTTATTTTTAATTGGGCTGAGTTGTTGGACTTGGTTCTGTTGTTGGGCTGGACTGCTTTTAAAAAACATTTGCCTTGTAGCTGGGGTTTTTTTAATAAATTGCCTTTTTTTTTTAATTTTTGGCAAGTGACTTTTTCTGTATTTTAAATTTATATATTAATATATAATATAAAAATAATAATATAAATCGGTCGGGTTCGGGTATCGGCGGATCCAAATTACTCATTTGAACCCGACCGTATAAACCCATATTGAACCCTTATTTTTCACCCGCTTAACCCATCAACCCGAGTAAACCCGTCCGCAAATTTAAATTTAAGTAAGCTTTTGCAAAAATCATTTTTAAAAATCTAAAATCAAATTTATTTTAAAAATATCTTAAACAAAAGACTTAGTATATATTTTTAATAATTATTATTCAACCCTCAATAAAAAAAGTACTCAGTATATATTTTTAAATAAGTTTCCATTTGTTTTATTTTACTTGTATATTTTTGGGTATATTATTCTAATTTTATAAAGCAAAAAATTTATTCGTGTAGTACAAAATGTCAAGTTGTTGTAGTTTGAATATAACAATAATTAAAATCATATTTTAACTCAATTTATCGTATGTACATTTGTAGTTATTTAATTTTGAGTGACGTATTTTATATTTTATTTCCAAAAAATAAATTATTTGACTAATGAGCACTTTTTACATTAAACTTTTAAAGATTAGTGCAATTTAGCTAAACTAAATCACAACAACTAATAACTTGTTTATGAAAATGTGAGAACTTTCATACTCTTGACTTTTGAGTTTAATTTGATAAATTACCCAATTAATCATTTTGAAGTCACATCATTTTTTTTTAATTTTGTCTTATAAAACTCAGTACATATAAATCAATTATTTGTTCAAACTAACATTATATTTTGTCAGATTTTTAGAGGTTTTCTATAATTGCAACACTTTTTTTTATAGTGGTGGTGATAAAAATCGATAGAGTCTAATGTCTATAGATCATTTAGATGAACCACATAGATTTGTTAACATAATTGCTTAAGTGATTCAATCATATTATTTAGGAGAAACACTTTTTTTTAGATAAGTAAAAAAATATTTTTAGATTATTAGTTTTTTCTTGCTTTCATGTTTTGATGATTTTTAAGAGGTTTTTAGTTTTTTATACTCTATTTAAAGTATATATGATTTAATTAATTTAGTTTTTAGTTTTTTAGTTTTGATCATTTAGTTTTTTATTTAATTAATTTTTGTTGCATACATTAAACTCTATTGGTAAATATTAGTAATTTGTTGCTTTAAATTTTCACTTTCCATGCATCATAACCCCATTCAACCACTACGAATCAATTAAACGACCTTTAAAGCTTTCTGCCATTACTTTCTATTTGATTTTTTATGTTTTTCCATTTGTATCAACATTTACCCTCAAGAAGCAGTTTTACCATTTTGTTTTGTCTCTCTCACCAAACATTTTTTTTACTCAAAACCAACCAACATTTAAAATGTATTAAATTAATTATGCAATAGTTAAATGATATATCATCTACAAATGAATTTGATAATTTTTTATATTTAATATCACTAAATTTGTAAATTCTATCTTTTTGTTCTTTTTTGAAATTGCGTTTTTTTGTTATAATTTTAATTACATAAATAATTTATTTAATTATTAGATCAAAATTAAATAGATAAATGTATAAAAACTCTTAATTTAATCAACTTTAATAAATCCTATAATAATATCTGTATAAATAAATTAGAAGAAATTATTAGTCAAAATATTTATAGTATTGACATACACTTTTTTTTTATAATACCGTAAAACTTATTTAAAATAATTTTGGTCAATCGTAATAACACCATCACTACATGAAAAAATATAAATAGAGGAGAGAAACAATGTAAAATGACAAAAACTTTGATCATTCCTTTTATATATATATATATATATATATATATATATATATATATATATATATATTTCTTAAGGTTACCATATAAAAAGACATTATTGATGTCAAGTTGAATTTGAACCGTCTAAGATTGGAGTGACTAAAACAAAAGAAGGATTTTCATTTAAATATATATAATAGAGATCGACGGATCATAATTTGAATAAAGAGTAGGTGGTGGTGGGAGTGGGGGCGGAGAATCAATAATGTCCACCATTGAAGAACAAGAAGAAAGGAAATTGAGTTAGTTATGGTGTGAAAAAGAAAAAAAATCTTATGTTGTGAAGCAGAAGAAATTGTGAAGAAAAAAGATTATTTCAATTGATGCAATCTTATAGTGATATAAACTCAATAATATCTCTTAATAAAATAGAAATATATTATTTATATTCAAAATATCTATTTGGATAACAATAGAAAGAACATATTAAGTCTGAATAACAAATTCAACTATACACTCGAGTGAATAATAAAAGAAAATATAAAATGAGAACTAAGTAATTTAATCAATAACTAATATTCTTAAGAAAATAAAAATAAAATATAAAAGATAAATTAAATAATTTAGAAAGAAAAAATAATTTAAGAATAGCAAAATTAATTTTATATAAAACGATTTATAATTTAAAACAATTTTTTTCTTAAAATAACTTATATATGGATCAAGACTCTTTTCATTTTTTCAAAAGAAATTAAGAGCTCCATTTATAATAGAGATAAACACACAGGTGAGATACTGGTGAAAGTATACAATCCATTTTATAAATACTTTAAAAACCGAGTTTCATTAATATTCTACTTGTGTTTATCATTAAAATCCCAACTTTTTATAATATTGTCAAAAAATTATTACTTCACCTCTAAGATTAATGAAGGATATTTGTTTTATTTTTTTGGAATAAGTGCAAGATATTTATTTATTGGCAAATACCATGAGTACCGTAAACATATTATTAATAAAATTAAAATAATAATATTTATCGTGTATTGAATATATTAAAAATTAATATATTTAATTTGTTCCATAAATAATTGTTTTACAAAGAATATAATCTTTAAACAATTTTGATGTGCATATATCCGAATGTATTACTGACTGAACACACCCCAAACTGAAATGGGCCGAAAGGTGATTGACCAACAAGATAAAAATTTACCTCTTATCTCTCAAATTATACCATTTAAATTACTTAACTTATCCTTCGTTCTAATATACATAAAAGAAAAAACTGTTAAGCTAAATTGATAAATGTAAATATTGTCAATTTGGATGTCTTGTTATAAGTTTGAATCGTAGATCTGACATTTGTATAAGTTAATTATAATTGTGTAAGTTAAATTTGATTTTGGCTTAATTTTGATACACTCAAATTCAACTTTATCAAAATAAAAATACGTTTATATCTGTGTTGAGAAAAACCAGAGATAATTAGCGATAATTATTTTAATAATGCGGAATATTTTTCCCCCACCCGTGCAAATGAATGGCCAAACAGAAAATACAATTCCACTGATAAAAAATAATTGGCAGAAAATTAAATATGAGACACACAATTTTTAACATGGAAAACTTCCCTCATATTGAGGGAATAAAAACCACGCAACTTAGTCCAGTAAAACTTCCACTATAATAATTAATGGGTACACCAGAGTCTTCCTAATAACAATAGGGACCATCAATCAACAATAACAACCTTATAATAATTCCACTAAAGTGGATATGCCAAAGTAACTCTCATAGAAGATAAAACTACTCAAACTGTATATTAAAATAACAAACTCAGTGGTAGGAATAACATACTAAATTTGTAGATCAAACAGAGCAAGTTTGCTACACACCTGTTACCACCACCGGAACCAAACCCTTATTTTTCTTCTCTGACAGCCGTTCTCTTTCGTTCTAATTGTTAGGGATTTTTAAATCATTTTTATTTCCTTCACGTGGGCCAAACCCATTAAAACCATTTTCTTTCTTTCTTTCTTTCTTTCTTTTATTTCAATAATAATAATACTAATACTAATAAAACTAGTGGGTTCCACTTGGGGAGTGAGCTCACCCAACAAATCTCCCCCTCAAGACTCAAGTGGGAATGTACTGCTCAACCATGCCAACTTTCTTTCTACAGCATATCATCTTCAACACATGCAAGATCTTCGTCATCACATATGAACCATTCTCATCAGTATGAATTTTCTCAATTAAAAATTACTTCATTTCTACATCTCGTATCCAATGATACCGCACTTCAATATGCTTCGCCTTTGCATGAAAAGTCAGATTCTTGCTAAGATAGATCGCACTCTAACTGTCACAGAATAACACAAACTTGTCTTGTTTGAGGCCTAACTCATGTAGAAATTTCTTCATCCACAAGAGTTCTTTGGAAGCTTCAGTTGCTGCAATGCACTCAACTTCAGTAGTGTATAAAGCAACACACTTTTGTAACCTTGATTGCCAAGACACAGCTCCCCCTGCAAATGTCATTATATAACCAAAAGTAAATTTTCTAGAATCAAGATCACCTGCCATATCTGCATCTGTGTAGCCATCCAACACAAGTTCACCACCTCCATAACATAAACACACTTTGGAAGTGCCTCTGAGGTATCTGAGAATCCACATCACGGCTTGCCAATGATCTTTACCAGGATTAGAGAGAAACTGACTAACAACTCCAACTGCATGAGCAATATATGACTTTGTGCATACCATAACATATATCAAACTACCAACTGCGGATGCATAAGGAACCTTATTCATCTCTTCTTTGTCTTTCTCACTTATAGGACATTTATCAGAATTCAATTTAAAATGAATAGCAAGTGGAGTATTAACAGGTTTGCAATTGCTCATGTTGAATCTCTCTAAAACTGTCTCAATATAATTGTGTTGAGACAACCACAATTTATTATTCTTCCTATCACGAGTAATTCTCATGCCCAGAATTTGCTTTGCAAGACCTAAGTCTTTCATTGCAAAAAACTTGTTCAAATCTTTCTTTAAAGATTGAATCTTCTTAGTGTCATGACCAACAATCAACATGTCATCCACATATAACAAGAGAATAATATAATCACCATCAGAGAATTTATTCACAAACACACAATGGTCAGAAGTGGTTTTACCGTACCAATGTTTCTCCATGAAAGAATCGAATTTCTTGTACCATTGTCGAGGCGCTTGCTTGAGCCCATACAAGCTTTTCTTTAATTTGCACACAAGCGGCTCTTTACCTTTGACTTCAAAACCCTCTAGTTGCTCCATATAGATTTATTCCTCCAAATCACCGTGAAAGAATGCAGTTTTCACATCAAGTTGTTCAACTTCTAGGTTCAAACTAGCTGTTAACCCAAGCACAACTCGGATAGAGGACATCTTCACCACAGGTGAAAAGATTTCATCAAAGTCAATACCTTTTCTTTGATTAAAACCTTTCACAACCAATCTTGCTTTGTATCTTGGTTGAGAACTATTCTCTTCTGCCTTTATCTTGTATACCCATTTGTTCTTGAGTGCTTTCCTGCCATTAGACAACTTTACCAAATCAAATGTGTGATTCTCATGCAAGGAATTCATCTCTTCTTGCATGGCTTTCAACCACTTTTCTTTATCAACATTTGTAATAGCTTCTTGATAATACTCTGGCTCTCCACTATCAGTGATCATCACATACTCATGTGGAGGATATCTTTGAGAAGGTTGACAATCTCTAGTAGATCTTCTCAACTCAAACTCGACTGGTTGCTCAACTGGAACATGCTCATCATGGTGAGGCACATGATCATCAATTACATTCTCATTATCTACTTGTATATCTCCCCCATAAACAAAGGTTTCTGCAGGGGGCTTATGCGCAACATTTTCAATGTAACTTCTGGAATTTGGTTTCTGTTTTTCAGCTTTATCAAAATCTTCAATAGTCTGGTCTTCAAGAAATATCACATCTCGACTTCTGATAATTTTTTTGTCAACCGGATCCCACAATATATAATCAAATTCTTCATCACCATAACCGACGAATATACACTGTTTGGATTTACTATCAAGCTTGGACCTCTCATCTCTTGGAACGTGAACAAAACATCTGCAACCAAAAACTCTCAAAT
>NC_021166.2:61503926-61514432 GCF_000331145.2 Cicer arietinum | reverse complement strand
GAACTGTTTTCTCAAACCTGATTCCATGTTCTCTACAGTACTCTTCAAATGGACCTCTGTATTCACCACCGTTATCTGATCGAACACATTTCAATTTCCTTCCTTTTTCTCTTTCAACACTTGTATGAAAATGCTTGAAGACTCCAAATACCTGGCCTTTAGATTTCAAAGGAAATGCCCACACTTTTCTAGAGTGGTCGTCAATAAAAGTAACAAAATATGATGCACCACCAAGAGATTTACTATCCATCATACAAACATCAGTATGAACTAAATCAATAATATTTTGCCTTCTATGAGGACCAGTATTATGAAAAGAAACTATATGTTGTTTTCCAACAAAACAATAAGTGTAAGTTTTCAGAGACATACCTTTCACAGGAATAAAATTTTTCTTCGCAAGTATGTTGAGTCCTTTCTCACTCAAGTGACCGAGGCGCATATGCCATAAATCAGAAGATGTATCTTCAATTGCATTCACTTCTTCATTGCATAGCTTTGTAGGCATCCTATAGAGAGAAGTGGAACTTTGCTCCTTTGCAACCACTAGGGACCCTTTGGTGATTTTACATATATCACCACCACCAAAGTAAGTGTGATAACCATCAATATCCAAGGCTTTCACCGAAATCAAACTGAGACGAATATTACGTACATGTCTAACATTATTCAATTGAAGCTTGCAACCAATCCCAGTTTCAACCCAAATATCTCCCATACTGATAATTTTACATACTCCTTCATCTCCCATTTTTATCATGCCATAATCACCAGACTGTAAGATGAGAAGAAATCACGCCTAGAAGTAACATGATATGAGGCACCCGAATAAATAATCTAAGTTGAATCATGACTTGCAAGGTTTATGAAATTATCATCACAAACAATGTAGACATTAGTAATAGATGCAACTGCTGTTGTATCTTTATCATTTTTCTTCTCTTTGTCTTCACCTCTTTTCCTTGATTGATCTCTCTTAAAGAACTTGCAATTTCTTTTTATGTGACCCGCTTTGCCACAATGATAGCATATCACTTCTTTTCTAGTCCTCGACTTGCTACGACTTTCAAATTTGTCGCATCTATGGAAATTTCTAGATTGACTTCTCCCCCGTGACTCTATAATTAGTGCTTCTAACTTTGAGGAAGAACCAATCAAACCACGTTCCTTTCTTCGAGCGTCTTCAATCAGCATGCTCTCTTTAACTATTGACATTTTCAACTTTCCACTTGGACCTGAATTGGTCAACGTCACAACAAGGACTTCCCAATTATCAGGCAATGAACTCAACAATAACAACGCTTGCAACTCATCATCTAATTTAATTTCTGCAGTTGTCAACTGATTCACTGTATTATGAAAAATACTCATATGCTCTGCCATTGAATCCCCATATTTGTATTTCATATTCATCAACTTCCGAATCAAGAATGCTTTATTTTGCACATTATTTCGTTCATACAACTCTTTTAATTTTTCCCACATCTTGTTAGCATCTATTTCAGTTTCAACATGTGGATATACACTCAGATCCAACCATTGCCTGATCAACGCCATTGCTTTTCTATTCATCTTCTTCCAGTCAACATTTGATTTATCTACGGGTTTAGCAGTGTTACCCTCAATAGGATCATACAAATCTTTACTGTATAATATGTCTTCCATGAGAGTCTTCAAGAGTGTATAATTAGAAGAGTTGAGTTTAATCATATTGGGACCTTTATTTTCCTCCTCCATTTAAGTGCACAAATCAAATCAACCGAGCTCTTGATACCATTTTTTTGGGAAAAACTAGAGATAATTAGCGATAATTATCTCAATAATACGAAATATTTTTCACCCACCTGTGCAGATAAATGGCCAAACAGAAAATAAAATTCCACAGAGTAAAAAAATTGACAAAAAACTAAATACGAGACAAACACAATTTTTAACGTGGAAAACTTCCCTCAAATTGAGAGAATAAAAACCACGAGACCTAGTCCAGTAAAACTTCCACTATAATAATTAATGGATACACCAGAGTCTTCCTAATAACAATAGGGAATATCAATCAACAATAACAACCTTCCACTAAAGTGGATATGCCAAAGTAACTCTCATAGAAGATAAAACTACTCAAACTGTATATTAAAATAACAAACTCAGTGGTAGGAATAACATACTAAATTTGTAGATCAAACGGAGCAAGTTTGCTACACACCTGTTACCACCACCAAAACAAAACCCTTATTTTTCTTCTGGGAGCCATTCTCTTTCATTCTAATTCTTAGGGATTTATAAATCCCTTTTTATTTCCTTCATGTGGGCCAAGTCCATTAAAACTTTTTTTCTTTCTTTCTTTCTTTCTTTTATTTCAATAATAATACTACTAACGATAATACTAATTCTAATAAAATTAGTGGATTCCACTTGGAGAGTGAGTCCACCCAACAATCTGTAACGCTTAACTCAATTGAAAAACGTCAATTTTATTAGGTTACATAGACCGCCACTTCTTATATCCACCAAAATAAAGTAAAATAAAAATACATTTCAACAAACTCAAAATTTTATTTAAATTAAAGTTATAATTAAGTCGATCTTTTACATTCTTATAACTCTCATTAATTAGTAGATGTATTAATTACGAGTAGCCCTCAATCTGATTATTTACTTATCTATTTATCTCATATAAACATGACTCACTTTATTATTTTTAAAAGACACGCATGTGAAGAGAATAATACAAAAGTTTATATCTTCTCTGGTCTTGTTTTTGACTAAAAATAATATGCATTCATTCAAATTAAAATAATATATCTATCAAGAACAACTTAAATACAAATTTGCTAAAAACTGAAAAGAATGAATCTTCAAACAAGATCAAACATCTATGTTAATATCATAAAACGGTAAAATATATACAAAGTTGATAAAACTAATGTGATCAGAATATTTATACCTCCAAATCTACAACGTTGAAAATGTTAAAGTCATTGATTAAATCTGTCTGAATTGAATCAAAATTATTATATCAATCTAAATAAAATAAATGCCATAATGAGATAAAAAAACAAACATTACACTTAATCGGCGAAATAACAAAAAAAACACAAAGAAAAAATAGATTTATGTGAAACTCACTTATTTAAATAAAAAAATAAGAAAAAAATCACGTAAAAAATGATTTCCTACTATAATTGTGAAGAAGAGGGACATGTCTTTTCTATTCTAAGTTTTTTATAAATAATAGGATACATCAAAAGTTAGTACATCACAGTAGAAAATATTTTCTACTCAATACCTCAGGTTGGCATCGACGGTTTTATCTATTTGTATTTGTATGTTGCGTTCAATCTTTTTTTTTTTTAAATTGTGGAATATTTTAGAGATAAACTAATGTTATTTTATTGATTTGTTGGAATTAATTAAGACACTCTATATGGTTATCAATGACTTACTACTATACATGTGATTCATATCACGATTCGATAATCTAGAGTCATTATATTAAATATCAATTCACTCCAATGAATTACTATCTAAACTTAATGTAGTTAACCACTTTTTATTATCAATTTTGTATAGCTAGCTCCGTCATGATCATGATTGTAATCATGCTCTTTTGTTTGAAATCAGAACAAAAATTTTAGGCTCAACAACATCATCAAGGTTAATAGCTGGCTAAAGACAAGATAAGATAATGTAATCACATTATCTCTATTTAGGAAGAGAATATTTCATCATGAGTGTATTCTTATGTTTAATGCTTAAGTTATTGGATGAAGTGGTGTTATATTTACTTTGAATTAAATAAATGTTAGCCACTTATATTAAAATTTTATTTCTTAAATTAATAATTAAAGAAATACATTTTGATGAAATTCAGAAAACATTTGGAATGTTAAAAATGAAATGGATTATAATAAAATTAAAATCTTTAAAAAAATATGGAATAAATTAAAACTCGTTTAGCCATATTTTTTATAGGTATTTTATAATGATATTGTTGGTGTGAAATATTAACTGATTATGTTAGTTATTAATTTATATTAGAGAATTTGGGTGACTATCTAATTTTAGTGGAGTATCTTTTCTAAATTACATTTTTTTCATTTATAAAATTTGAATTCGAGCTTTTGTTTAAAGAATTTGAGTATAATATTCCACTCGGATAAACGATTATAAACTACTTTTCATCTTATTACTCGTTGATTTTTTATTTTTTATTTATTTTTAGTTCGATCTTCTATATTTTCATAAAAAACAATAAGATTAATTCAATCTCATTTAATCCTTTGAAGTTATGTAAGTGTAGATTTTTTTTGGGTAAAAATTGTGTAGGATTCAATGCATTGAAAACATGAAAGGATATTTTATTTGGGATGGCACTATCAAGGAAAGAAAGTATACCAAAAATACATTATTCATTGTACTAAAACACTATTTAATGCTTACCTAAAAGTCTTTTTGTTGAAAGGAATGCTTACCTAAAAGTCTATGCATTAAACTTTCTAATCATTATTCTTGGAGGTAAAACAAAGTGAGACCAATTTTTTTGTTTTTGTTTTTGGGTCAACAATATTTCATTGAAGAAACAAGTGTTGAGATGAACATAGTAGAAAGTGTTTTGTTAGGAGCAATTTTGGTGATTTTGGTCCATATTTTGAATATCTTGATATTGAGGCCTAAATCACTTAGAGCAAAGCTTCAAAGGCAGGGAATCAAAGGTCCTTCTCCTCACTTCTACTTTGGCAACATTCCTGAAATGAAGACCCTTTTACTCCAAACTCAATCCACACAAACACATGACAAAAACAAATATCATGTTCCTACATCCATTTCTCATAAATGGCATTTCAATGTGTTTCCTCACATTCACAAGTGGAAAAATCAATATGGTCAATTACTTTATCCTCTCTCATAGTTTATTTTATTTTATTTTAAATATTGAATGTTAATATTAATGTTAGTGGAATATTGAGGTTTATCCATCTATCTCCTTACCATTTCACTTCTTAAATCCTCTATGTATATTTATTATTCCTCTTTTTTTAATTTTTTTTTCAGAAAAGAATCAATGACTATAATAATAACTTTCTTTTTAAGATATTCCCATGTTATTATGAGTTTCTATTTGTAATTCTTATATTGATAATTTTTTTTTTGCAAAATTGGTCATCATAAATTGATACCTTTTTAATTTTTAAAACTAAAATGACCATTATGATAATAATTTTATAAGTATAACCAAACAAATTATTAATTTCATTACCTTTTAAGATAAATAATCTTTATAACTAAATTGAATGAAAATTAACTCAACCTATATTGCTACATACAAAATCTAAAAAAAATCACTTTTTTCAAAACACTCTTAAAAGTTATTATTTTCAAAAGTTTAAGCAAACAAAATTTTGGTTTGCTGGTGTTCTGCCTCTTTCATAAATTTTTTTCATTATGAACTCATCTTTATTTATAATTCTCATGTAAATTAAACAAATTTGTACCAACTTTAACATTGTTTATGTAAATAGATCTCCAAAAGAAAAAAGAACACATACTTAATTCTATACTCGAATAGTTAGTATGGGTTATTTTCCTTCTAACTAATAGTATCATTTTAATAGTATTAGTTTTAAATTCAAAAATCTAATCTCAATTAGATATATACATGTAGGTCCCATATACTTGTTTTCTTCTGGGAGTATACAATGGTTAATGGTGACAGATACAGATATGGTGAAGGAAATTGTCCTTAACACCTCTTTGAATCTAGGAAAGCCATCTTTTTTGTCCAAAGATAATGGACCACTCCTTGGACAAGGCATTTTATCATCAAGTGGGATATTTTGGGCTCATCAAAGAAAGATAATTGCCCCTCAATTGTACCTAGATAAAATGAAGGTAAGTTTATACACCATATTTTTTTACACACCATAATATCTTATGTTCAAGAGAAATTAAATATTGCATAAACAATTAATGAATATAAACAATTAGTGAATAAGAAATTAAATATTTCGTCCACAAATGTCAACTCAGTAATAAGAGTTTAATCTAATAATTTTAAACACATAGATTAAATTCATGACCGGTGGAGGATTTTAAGCCTCTAAAAAAAATTACTTTTTCGTGTATATTAATTATTTAGGTCTAAAAAATAAATAAAAAATTAAGTAGTATGATGAGTAAAAGACCTCACAATTATAAAAAAAAAATACAACAATTGACATATTTAATTAAAATACTTTGTATCTCAAAAAATAAATAAATAAGTAGAATTTAAATAAAATTACAATAAAATATTATTGTTAGTACTAAAAAAGCCTTTATTTTATTTTATTTTATTTTTGTCAAGGCATTGTTTTAGAGTTTATTTTATGCTTCAATAAGTGTTTAGTTCAAAACCATTTGAACACAATTGTAAAATGACTATTAATGTTATTTTAATTTTAATTTAATAATAATTTATCTTTTTTTTTTTCATTTTTTTTAAAATTAAAGAGTATTTTGACCTTGAAAATTAATATACAATGATATATTGTTTTTGCATTAGTGTTATATTGATTTTACTCACAACCGATTGTAAATGCTGATTTTGAATAGCTATCTAGTAATTTTTTTATTTATTTAAAAAATCATGTTGAAGGCAAAGGTGAATATGACAGTTGACTCCACAAATATAATGCTAAGATCATGGGAGAGTAAATTGGAAAAATAATGCTAAAACAACGCCAAAGTGATGCTCATGATGAGCACGATCTCTTGCAAATGATACTTGATAGTGCAAATAAATGTGAGGGTGGTGATAGTAATTTCTTACCAAATTCTATCTCACGAGAAAGATTCATGATAGATAATTGTAAAAATATATTCTTTGCTGGACATGAGACAACTGCAATTACAACAACATGGTGCTTAATGTTGTTGGCTACAAATCAAGATTGGCAAGATCGTGTTCGTGTTGAGGTCTTTCAAGTTTGTGCAAATGGTAATATGGATGCAACTATACTTAAAAGCATGAAAACGGTATGTGTTATTTAATATATATACTAAAGACATATCCTTTTGACGATTAATTAATGTTTAAAAAATATGAAAATTAAATTGACGATACTAGATGACAAATATAAACATAAAACATTATTTAGATATAAAAAATTAAAAGCAAAATATAAAATTTAGTTGAACCAATCATAGTTTTAAAATGTAGTATAATTAAAATCAAACAAATAAAGTGACTTAATTAGCCAGCTAGTTTCAGGTTTAATTGGTTGATTTGGCCCAATTTTTTAAATGATTCAATATAAAAAGTTCACACTCAAAATTTACTATATAAAATAGATCAAATATAGGAAAAAGTGATACATGTATAGAGTATGAAAATAAGAAGAATAAAGACAAATTAATCATGCAATTTAGGAATTATTCTTTAGAGATTTTTTTTAAAAGAGTTTAATAGTAAAAGTTACACTAAATATAGAGAAGCAATAGCTTCGAACTCACTCTAAATATCAAATGTCTCTGCAACATTTGTTTGGTTAAATAGCTTAATAGATAGACTCATATACCTTAAGTGTGCAGAAGTGAAGAATTATAAATTTAAACTCAGACCCCTACATATCGATCTTTTTACAAATATTAAATGAGTTGTACTTACGAGAGATTTGATGTTTTTCTTTATTCAATAGTACTATTTGTTTATATCACAATTAATTATCAATGTTACTGTAGCACATTTTTTTCAAAGCTTCCTAAGCATTCTTATTGGGCAATAAATACAAATGCTATATTTGCAGTTAACTATGGTGATTCAAGAGACTTTGAGACTTTATCCACCATCATCGTTGATTGTTAGAACAGCTTTACAAGATATTAATTTTAAAGGTATCTTAGTTCCAAAAGGAATGAACATTCAAATTCCAATGCCAATATTGCATCAAGACTCAAAGCTTTGGGGGCATGATGCACATAAGTTCAATCCACAAAGATTTGCAAATGGAGTGAATAGAGCATGCAAGGTTCCACAAGTGTATATGCCATTTGGAATAGGGCCACGTGTATGTGTAGGACAACATTTAGCTATGTTAGAATTGAAAGTGATTTTGTCTCTCATTTTGTTGAAGTTTCGATTCTCTTTATCATCAAGTTATTGTCATTCACCTTCTTTCCATATGCTTATAGAACCTGCTCATGGAGTTCTTCTTCATATGACAAAAATTTAAGCAACAATTAATGTAACAAAAAGGATTCTTTTCCATTGTTTTGGTTTATTTATTATTATTATTATTATTTTCAAATGTGAGTGATTAATCTTATATTAATTAGAGTTAGATTAAATGAAAGAGTGTAAAATATTTTTCTCATATACTCAAATGCTTTAAGTGAATATGTGGTACATCAATTTTTTGATGGTTCATCTTTAATTTTATTCCATGGATATGCGATCTTGAATCAAGAAATAGCTCTTGACATTGTGATGAAGTCATTTTGTATGATGAAAATTATTGCTCAAAATAATTTAAAAATGTGTGTAGATACACAAAACTTTAGGTTAGATTCGATTCGCCTCAACTAATTTTTATTTTATTTTAGAAGAGATAATAAATTTCATCATAATTAACTCACACAACTGTGAGGTCTCAAGTTCGAACCAAAGACAAGACATCAAGCCTAACAATATCAAAATTTACTAGTTGAGTTATAGCTTAAAAATTTCGTCTCCATTAATTTAGTTTTGTGTAAATGCACAAATCGTTACATGAATATATTATGAATTTAAAACATACAACATTCCAATTATTAATTGTCTTAAAATATATCCAAATCTAATAGCATACACCTATGGTATGCGCCGCTGAAAAAATAAAATAAAAAATATGTTATTTTGCAGTTTACGCTCGTTACAATGAGATAAATGTAATTCCATTTATAAATATTTAACGAGATTTAAAAGTTTTTATTTGATAATAATTATCATCTTAACAAACAATTCTCTTATTCTCTTTATAACTTTGTGCTTTTTTAAATGATCATTTAAGTGCAAAAGTTTAGAAAAATAAACATATACACAATTTTTTTAATTTAATTGTAATTTTATTTTCTTATTTTAATCAATTTGTAAAATTGGCCACTTTATTTTATAATCCAAGAATTTTGGTTAGTTCCTCGAATATTTTATTTAAAAAAAATTAGTGATTCAACATATTTTAAATTAATGATGTAATATACAATTTTATGATTTAGAACTACCTACATGCATTGATTATGTATATGTTGTTATTTAAATTACAAAATCACATAATTTTAGAAATTGAAAATAATTTTTTTTAGAGAATTTTACTGCACTTTATTGGAAAATAATTATTCAACATCATTATATCATTTGTCACGTCGTTTAAAATATATCACATCATTATTTTTTGGTTAAAAAATTCAATAAAGGAACCAAAACTGTTGATTTTTAAAATTAGAAGACCAATTTCGAGAATGAGAAAAAATAAATGATAAAAAAAAATACAATTAAACTTTATTATTATTATTAATTATTAACAACTACATATCAAATAGCTTGTAAGAAAAAATACATATCAAATAGAGGATACAACACTTCTATGTTGAAAATGAAGAATGAAGAAAGTTAAAACAACATGGACACTTCGATTATTTTTATTAAATCGAATTTGCAATGATAGATCATAATTGAAATACATATTAATTTGTTTTTACCACATGCACAAATATCATATTATATAATTATTAGGATTAAATTTAAGTAAGGACTAGTATTTTTGTGCAATCTTTAGACGAAAAGAGCTAAGCCTCTTTGGATGAGAGAACATGACCATGTGATCAGAATTCTTTGTCACTTTCACCTTAGCAAATGGAGCACTTCTCTTAATCATCCACATTTGTAAATCCTCTCTTATCAAATTTTCTTTTTGTGGTTGCTAATTGTTTTTTCCTTCAACAATAATTTAACATTTTATAAATTGGTAACCGTCTCACCAAGGACAATGCAAGGGTCAAATCCTACACATTACAATTTCGAGTTAGTTTTATTAATAAGAAAAATCATTTTATTTCTTTTGAAAAAATGAAAAAAAATTGTTATCGACTATTTTACAAAAAAATCATTTTTAAGTATTAACCATAAAAAAAATTTCGTTGTCCACCAAAAATTCGTTGGCAAAAAAAAAAGAAGTTTATATAGACGTCAGATGGTGATAATTGATACATCTTGGAAAAATTTACCCAGTACTCCCATTTTTATATCTGTACCCCATAATTTTTTGAAAATGCCAATTATGCCTTTAAGTCATTATTTTACTAATTCAATTTTTTTTTTTACCATTTCATCTTTTCCAGAACTAAAAAAAAGATTTCCATAACACACTTTATTTCCGGAATTTTTTTTTCAAGTTTTCCGGTACAGAAGATTGTTATCGGAAAAATTAAAAAAAAAAATTCCGGTACAAAAGTGAAAAATTGTACTACAAAGATTTCCGGTATAGAAGGTGT
>NC_021166.2:61461237-61503426 GCF_000331145.2 Cicer arietinum | reverse complement strand
AGCAGATTTTTTTTCTTAAATAAAAGCAAAAAAAACTGAATAATTTAGAATGAAAAAAAAAAAGCAAAAAAAATCCAATAAAATCCATCCCATTTTTATCCGCGCATACATAACCGACACCCGATCTACCAGAACCCGACGTACCCAATTTAAAATATAGACGAAATTGGGCCAAAACATCAAACACATGGATTGGGCCGGTTTTACATCTTAAATAGCTGTTCGTCTCTGTCACTGTTTTCATTGTCACTCACAATCGTCTTTCTATTCACACCATGCCTCCCAACAACCAGGATAGTGAGCGCTTTCAAAAGTTCATTTTACTAAGCACAAGTTTTTATTACATTATGGGTTCCTTTCTTGTTATGGTATTTTCAAACCCAAACCTCTTCGAGCATAACAAAGCGTTTTTGAATGTGATTTTCAAAGTCCTTACCTGGTCCTTCATCATGATGATGAGTACTTTGTCCATGGAGAAATTTAATGGATGCATTATTTAACGCTGTAGTCTCTGGATTGGCATTTAGCATGCTATGTTCCGATTGCCATTTTATTCTGACTACTTTTTTCACGTGTTTTCCCCCTTTTGGTATCATTGTTATTTTTTAATGGAAAATGATACTATGCCAAACTTTGGAGGTTTTGCATAACATTACCACTCTATTCGAGAACGACACAAGACTTAATTTCATCTTCACCCCGGTAACAACCTTTTTCGCAAACTGCTTCAACCGGGTAACAAGCTTTCTCGGAAACTGCTGGAACAATGTCGCCGGAAATGAGAACCCAGGAGGAGATATTCTTCCGGTGCAATCTCAGGGTCATTAAATACTGCTATTTCCTTTTATTGTCATTTCCTTTGAATGTTCTTCCGGTCTTGAATGATCTTTAGTTTGAAAATGTTAAATGATCTAAAGTGTTAAATGATCTTTAGTTTGAAAATTAGTTTTGTTAACAAATTGAGTTTAAATTAGTGATTTATGTTTAAATCTTTTAACTTAGTCCAAACAACTATTTTTCTCTCTTCATTTGTACATGGTTTAATGAGTAAGGATAATTGATTTATATGTACTGAGTTTTATAAGACAAAATTAAAAAAAATGATGTGACTTCAAAATGATAAATGAGTACTTTTTTTATTGGGGGTTGAATAATAATTATTAACAATATATACTAAGTCTTTTGTTTAAGATATTTTTAAAATAAATTTGATTTTAGATTTTTAAAAATGATTTTTACAAAAGCTTACTTAAATTTAAATTTGCGGACGGGTTTCCTCGTGTTGATGGGTTAAGCGGGTGAAAAATAAGGGTTCATATGGGTTTATACGGTCGGGTTCGGATGAGTAATTTGGATCCGCCGATACCCGAACCCGATCGATTTATATTATTATTTTTATATTATATATTAATATTATTAATTTTATATTATATATTAATATATAAATTTAAAATACACAAAAAGTCACTTGCCAAAAAAAAAAAAAAAAGGCCAATTTATTAAAAAAACCCAGCCACAAGGCAAATGTTTTTTAAAAGCAGTCCAGCCCAGATAATCTTATGCATTGATTACTTTCATTTAGATATTTTGTTAAATCAAATATTATTTGTTATGTTTTGGACAAATATATAGTTTGATTGTATGTATGTATTGTTAATGTTTTTTGTGCGAAAGAATTATATCAACTTTTATGATATTATTGTTAAATTGGTGTTGATCTAATTATAATTTTTGTGGAAATTTAGTGTCATATATATATATATAGAGAGAGAGAGAAAGGGAGAGAGAGAGAGAGAGAGAGAGAGAGAGAAAGAGTATGAAATTCAATATTTTAAAATTGATACTTATATATTTAGGTAGAAAAGAATTAGAGATGAATTTGTGAGAGATTAATAAAAAAAAATTATTCATATATTAGAGGTAGAATTTAAAGCTCTTTTAAACAAAAACGAAATGTGATAAGCTAGAGACAGATGTGCGAGACAAAAATAAATCTCATTAGAGATGGAAATGACTGTTTTTAATAGAGACTGATAATATATCCCTCTCTTATAGAGACATACGTATTATGGCTTTGATTAGAGATGAATGGTAAAGTCCGTCTCTAACGTCTTAGAGACGTAAAAGTCAATTGCGGAAACAGGTATGTCTCCAATTCCGTCTCTACAATGTTTAATGACATAATTTGTTAAATTTAGAGAGAAATTATTTCCATCTCCAATTCCGATTTTGCTAGTAGTGTGCCACCTCTAATTTTGTTTTAATCTTTTCGGATTTGTTTTTATACTTATCATAATTTATATTTTGTTCTAGCTAATGTATCTCATATTTAGTGCATATTCAATTTGTCCAACTCGCATTGCATATATATATATATATATATAATAGGCTAAATACCACATATATTTCTTTAACTTAATTTCAGTTAACGTTTTAGTCATTTATCTTTTTTTTTTCCCGATTTGGTCAATCGGTCATTTATTTTAATTTTAAGTGACAATTTGATCTTTTATGTTTTAAAGTATCAACAATGTTATCCTTATTTTTTTCAAAAATTCATCAAAAATTTCAAACAAACCCATAAAATTAATTATCATCCTCAATATAATAATATTTCATCAAATTCATAACTTAAATCTTTAAATAAACTCATATTTTCATCTCTAACAACATCAAATAAAGAATGACAAATATGAGTTTATTTGAAGATTTGAGTTACGAATTTGATGAAATTTGTTTTATATTAAAGAATATAATTAATTTTATGGGTTTTGGTTAAAAAATTTTATGAAATATTGAATTTTGTAAAAAAAATGATAACGTTATTGATATTTTAAAACAAAAAATTAAATTGTCACTTAAAATTAAAATAAAACACCGAATCGGAAAGAAAAAAAAAAGATAAAAGACTAAAATGTTAACTGAAATTAAATTAAGGGACCACGAGTGGTATTTAGTTTATATAATATTATCCTAAGTTTTACAAGAAAATCAGGAATTTGTTACGGCAAATTTAGCTGCTAATTTGTACCAAGCAAACAAATTTAGTGAGGGATTAATTACAAAATTATCTTCGAAAATGAGACCCAAATATTAAAGGAAGTTATTGTGAAATTGAAGTCATTAAATGCATTCAAATTGGTTTATTATGCGTTCAGCAGTTCCTTAATGCAAGCCCAACAATGTTAGCAATTGTTTCATATCTCAACAATCACTTCATTGAATTGCCAATTCCCCAAGAACCTGCATTTTTCTTCCATAGTAAAATAGACGCAAAAGAAATTCCACAAGATTCAAGTTCTCTATAATTTGTTAGATTAATTACTTGTCTATAACTTAATTTCTTCCTTGATATTTTTTTTTTCGTCGTCCATGAATTTTTTAATTGTATGATAAAATGTTATTTGGAAACTTTAGGGTCTGTTTACCTTTTGATAAGGAGGAAAAATATATTATAAGGTAAACAATTGTTTATATTTTCTAGAAATAATAAAAATATCAAAAGTGTTTTCATTATTTCTAAAAATGTATATTAAGATATATCTAATATTTCATGTGTTTGTATTTAAGAAGGTTATCTCTTCTTCAACTATGAGTGGTTATTGGAAAGGAGGAGGTCAAGCTCTCAAATTTTTAGAGTGAATATTTTTGTAATATGTCTATCAATTATGCTCTTGTAGAATTATAAACTTGAATTATGTTTGATTTTCTAATCATATCAACATCCTCTTGAATACAATTCGAATTCTCTATCTTTAGGTCATGTCATTTTGGATGGAAGTCAAGTTGACATTTTTTGGTATGAAAAGGAAGACGGTAGAGGACAATTTTTTTGCAGGATAGCTAGATATGCATTTTTGTGGTTCTTTTGTTAATGATAGTAAGTTTAATGGAAGTCATTAATGAGTCAATTGATGTGGGTTTGGTTAAAATTTTGTCCTGCATTGGAGGCTGTTGTCATTTGGTAGGAGGTGCTTCTATCATACTACTATGCTTCACAATGAAGTTTTGTTGTCATTTAGTTTTTTCTTGGTTTGATTATGTTAAAAGCAATAAAAACAGTTTCTTGTTGTCATTTAGTTGTTTTAATATTCAAACTTGCACGATTACACAATTAGAATTAGACACTGCTTGTTGCCATTGCTTAATAACAGACTTAGAACTGAAGAACCATTAGCACAACTTTGTAGTTTGTGAAATGCTGAATGTGTAGCCTGCTTCTACAGAATGAAATCATCAAACCACAAATCCTGCTTTTACATTCTTATATATAATAAGAGCTTCTTCCATTATCTTAGGTTGAGCCAATGCTTTGGCTCTTTTTGCTCCTGATGGATGAGTAGCACTTGTGGGCACACTTTTAGCCTCGTCAAATTTTCCCATCTTTTCGTAGACTTTAGGGACCATTCGGGGATCATAGCCAGCTGATGCCATTAGTAGAAGCCCAATGTAATCAGCTTCCATTTCATGCCTGCAAATTGTGAATAAATTCGGTTGGATAAATATCTTAATTAAGTAGTATAAACATTTATCATAAAAGTACTTAACTATAAGTCATTTCTATAATAAAAGATAAAATAAAGGCAAATTATTTTCATATAAGACATAATTTGTTTTCATAACCTATCCTGTAGAACTTATGAAAATGAGCTGAAAAACACTTATAATCATGTCAGAAACTGTTTTCATAAGTTCTCTGAAACAATATCACAAGTATTTATGTCAGTAGATAAACTCAAATAAATCAATCCAAACAAGCATGCAACACAGTATTTTAAGTCAGTACTCCAAGTTAAGGTGCAATTCAAAATGAACCAAAGAAACCATGTCAAATCATGGTTAGATAATCATAATAGAATGTTAAAAGATTGATATTGTTGAATCCATAGACAAGTTAAGGTCACACAGTTCATGAACCTATAAGGAAAAACAATTAGTATAAACAAACGGAAGAACACATGACACAAAAGTAACATTTAAATAGGAATGGCTACACGGATCAAGAAACTGTTTTCGAATGCAAGTACGCTGCTTATATTAAGCCTGTTTGGATCTTCTATGTTTACGATCTTCATGTTGGTATAGACTAACAGACCCTAATGATAATCGAAGTGCCCGCACGTGCGAACAACAAATCTGTGTTCGATTGATGAATGACTGGCAAAAGAATGGTACTGTGGTTTTGTTACTAATGTGAACCATAGCAAAATATCATTCAGTGTATCCTCTTGTTTATATCTCTATCATCTCCTGCATATGTCTCTGCATATCTCTAACTCATTCTATCTTAATTTTTAATGTTGTGTTTACAACTTTTAAGCGGGTGTTTGTCCTGGCGGTGGATTGGACACAGCTACGTGGTGAGACAGAATTTGAAATATCTAGCTTCGCAAAATCAAGGTAAAAACGGCATTGGGACGCGAGATTTTAGTTTGAACGCAGAACCAAACAAGCTATAACTTTATTTTGTTGCCGAGGCATGTGTCTAAGAATCTCTATCAACGAAATGAATCTAATACAACTAAAGAATAACACAAAATAAATTGATTAGAAAGAGAGATAATGAGTTAATCATACCGTCTGGTTATTCGTTCTTGAAAGGCTTTGATAAAATAAGTTATGACAGATTGATTAAGCAAACTTTGCAATGCCATAATCGACAGCGTCTTTGTAAACCTTTCGGCACCGTGTCGGGCCACAATATGCGCAATCTAATTAACAAGAAAACCAAAATCAACAAATAACTCTTTATTATCATTAGCAAAAATTAGCAACTTATAAACAAGAGTGCTAGCAAGATACACTCTAACACACTTTCTAACACAATCTCTTTTATTGGTTATAATTCTCATAGATCCCACAAAACCATGAGGGTTCCATATGAAGTTGGAGGAACCCATTTGGATGTTAACCAATTAAAGATAGAGTGTTGAAAAATGTGTTAAAGAGTGTCTTCCAAACATTATTCAATAAACTATAGTTCTAGCTTAGGTTCTACAACCACAGTTGCGATCAGATTATAGCAACCGCAATTGCAGCCTAAGTCTATATAGCATTAACACCTTAGTTGGAAGTCTTATCAAATATGACACGTATTAGTTTCTAACACCTACATAACACACACAAACACGTTATTACATTAAATCACTTCAATTTTCTAAATACCGGTGACTATGTGTTAATATCAAAATTGTATCCATATCTACGTCAGTGCTACATAATGTAGAGCTGCATTTTGCGCCAATATCAAGATTTGGGACGTAACCAAACCTACAACAACAATTTAAAATCATATGCCACCTCTGTCCTTAAACATAAAACCTTGTTGAGATTTTTCTGTCTCTTTTTATTAGACCTTTTTCACTTTTTCAACTGCGTTAATTATTTTTTTTTCTTAACTTACCTTGAATTATATTAAATCTTACCACAATAAAACCATTAACTAATCTCTCTCTTTTCAAGAGTAAAGTTTTATATTTAGGGAGGGAGACATTAATAATCTTAAAAACAAAAGTTTATAGGCAAAGTAAAATCATCAAATACCTCATGAGTAATACAAGTTGCAATCTCAAAATCATTTCCAAAATGCTCAAAAAAAGCATTAGACATAACAAACTTCCCACCAGGGTAACAGTCACAAGCAACATCAGGATAACGAACAACCAAAACCTCCCAATTCAATCCATCCAAATGCGCCGTAGAAGGCGGCGATCTTCGAATTAAACGCAACCAAATTCGGCGTAAAAAAGTAATCTCTTCAGCAGGCCTCATTTTCTTCACCTCTTTATTCAATGCATCAATAATTTTATCAACAATCGTTGAAACCCTAACACAATCTGGATGCGTTGAATCCAATGTCCTCCCTTCGAAACCTTTCTTAATTTCTTCAAACTCTTCTTGACCTCTATTTCTCTCGAAGGAAATCGTTGGAAGAATGAAACGCGTTCGGTTTGTGAACGGAACGGTTTCGTGTTTTTCGAATTTCCACTTTAAACCAGCGATGAAACCACTTGGAATTTCTTCAGGTTCCACAGAGTAGAATCTAGTGGATTCAGATATGAATGGATTGTGAAATTTATTTTTGATTTTGACATTGGAGAAAATTGAAGAGAATGCAGAGAGTGGAAGTTTTTTTGATCTGTGAAAAAGCATCATGGTTTGTTCTTCGTTGAATTGAAGGTTCGAAAATGGAGATGAAGAAATGTAAGGTTAGGTTTAAGTGTCATTTTATAACTGAAATGAAATAGAATGAGTGTGACGATTAGGTTACGGAAGTAAGTAACACTGTAACAGAATTCATAAGAATCGTTCATAAACAAAAACGGAGAGTAATCAACCAGATTAGTGTCTAATTTTGTAACTTTCTTATGGTTGAAAGCAATTAGTTGTTTCCTCGACTAGTTCTTAATTCCAACAAGAATGACCCAACTCATATTCATCATGTCATTAGTGTTTAATATAAATTGACCATAATTTAAGTAATAATAGTTCCTAATAATTAATTATTATCTATTATAAAAATAATTAATCTGGACACAATAATTGCATAAATTTCCAAATCCTTAAAATAAGAGAGGAAAAACAATTTGTTATTAAGGTAACTTTTCCATGGGAGCATTTGTATAAACCCTGCAACTGTATCATAAAATTTGAAAATATTATATAAGATTTTTATGTTATATAAGAAGTTGGTTCACATTCACAATGTAATTAATTATTACTATTGATGTGAAGACTTCTTTCATAAGTGATTTATAAGAATCTATATCAGCATTTTTTTAGCTTTGAAACCTATTCTATCCTTAATCAGCCTCATAAAGGAACAAATTTTATGTACTTCTTTGTCATTAAATATCATTAAATATATTGATGTAAGTAGAGACACGTGTCACATATTTTTTTTTTCAATATTTTTTATTCAAGTTTTTTATATGCCTTTTACCAATTATAAAGGAGAGGATGGTATGTTTTGTTCCAATTTGTCTATCAATTGATGTTATGGAAAAATTTGAGAAAGAGGTTAATTTCATACGCCAGACCAATAATAGTGAAGAAATGATATTAAAGTCCAATATTTAATAAAGGATAATAATTTGAAGGTAATTGTAACTTAAAATCTATTTTTTAATCTTCAGCAGTGGTGGCCTTAAGTATGTTTACGGTGTGTGAATGAGTATTGAGCCTCAAATTTTCAGAGCATCAATTTTTTTATACTAAAAAATAAATGGTTAAATAATATTTGTAGTCTATTGATTTAATTTTAGTTAATGTTTTAATTTTTTATCTTTTTTTATTTGGGTTATTTATTTTAATTTTAAGTGATAATTTAATCTTTTATGTTTTAAAATATCAACAATATTATCCTTTTTTTACAAAAAATCAAGAAAAATATAAAATTTTCAAAAAAAAATAAAAAATAATAATTATAATCTTTAATATAACGCAAATTTAATCAAATTCATAACTTAAATCTTTAAATAAACTCATATTTTCATCTCCAACAACATTAAATTCATCAAATAAAGAATAAAAATATTGGATAAAAATATTCATCAAATATTGGACTTTTGTGATAAAAATATTGAACATGACACCTTCTCCATTACTATTCATCAAATTCATGTGTTAAATTGATGAATTTGCATATATTGAAGATGATAATTAATTTTATGGGTTTGTTTGAAAATTTTGATAAATTTTTTGAATTTTTGTAAGAAAAAAAATGATAACATTGTTGATATTTTAAAACATAAAAGATCAAATTGTCACTTCAAGTTAAAATAACGGATCAAATCGAAAAGAAAAAAAAAAGATAAAAGATTAAAACGTTAACTGAAATTAAGTTAAGAGACTGTAAGTGCTATTTAACCAAAATAAATTGTATAATAAAAAATATGTGGTGTAGAGAATTATATAATAAAAATTTAACAAAGTTTGAGGAGTTCAGGGTTTTTTCTTTTAAATTTTTAAGCCTAAAATTCTAAATTTATAAATTATTTGCCCTTATAGTTGAATATGTAAAAAAATATAGATTTTTTATAATTCTTACAAGAATTAGAACCTTCTCCTACTTTTTAATTGATTGGTCCCTTAAGTTTGTTGGAGGTGCGGGATGCTGGGTACCACCACATATTCGAATTGATAAATACATTGTATAATTTTTTTGTAATTTTGATTTGCACATTTCAATGTTTACTTATTATATTTATATATATCACTACAAGAATAATATTGATTTAGGATCAACTTAAAAAAGATTTTGTGACTGAAAAACTCACAAATTACTAATAAAAAAACTCATAAATATTGTAATTCAAATTGTTTGTTATAAATGACCGAAAAAACCTCACAAATAAAAAATATTCGTTTTGGTTTATTGTAACTTTTGTGACGGCTAAAAAACCGTCACAAAATTGTTAAAGAAAAAAATTATTTGAATATGTGGCGGAAAACACTCACATAGGAGTTTAATTTGAAATATAACAAAATTTTGTAACGACATATACCTTTTCTCACAAAATTCAGACCATTGCAGCATAATATTATATGGACACAGTTGACATTTGCATAATATTATATATATATATATATATATATATATATATAAATAATGTTAAATTCTCTTTAATGTCAGTTTAGATACTAAAATAGATTATAAGAAAAAATAAAATTATTTATTTAAAGAAGTTAATATTAAATAGACTTTTAAATTAACTAATAAATCATACCAAACTTTTAAAAATGTAAGACTGAATGGATCTATAAATTTCATTGGGCCAATTTTACATTATCGTAGGGTGAACAAAAACCCGATACCCTCCTAGAATCCGATAAAATCGACCAAAAATGAGTATAACTTTCCGGATACAGTTAGATGTTAGGTTAAAAATAGTTAAAAAATCGAGTTTAATTTGGTTTATTCGATCGAAATCGGATGTTAATTGTAAGTCCATTGAAACCATTATTTTTTAGTATCCCATATCTCTTTCTTTACCACAGAGTACTCCTTCTTTCTTTTCACTCCACAACCCTCACACATGTTTTTCATACTCTTCTGCAATTCTTCAAAACCATTACTTAAAAAAACACATTTAAGAGCATAAAGTTTAAGTTTACTAAGATGATTATGTTTATCAACAAAAGTTATGTATCTAAAGAATTTCAATGGTAAATCAATAAAAATTAATGCAACGGAAAAACATTTCAAGAAACTTTAAGAATATGTTTGAAATTGTAACACATAGAGCTAGGAATTAATGGTTGGAGGGACCATTAGGGAATATGTTCGCATTAATTTTGGTATGGTACTTGGAGTTTTCTGGTGGTTAAATATATATTTATAAAGTGTTACGCCTAAAGTGTTATATTAATTTAGTAACATTGTATTGTATTGAATAAATATTTTTTTAAATCAATTCTTGGATTGAAAGTTAATATCATATTTATAAATTTTGATATTAATTTATAATCGTTAATATCATATTTATAATATATGATTACACTATTAAACTTTAACCTTAATGTATCATGATGACAAAGAAAATAACTATACATTAATGTCAAAATTTATCATCGAATTATTGATTTTAAAAATATTTATTCGATACGATGTTATTGAATGAGTGTAATATAATTCTACGAGTATAATTTAATATCTCATATATATATAGGGATCTATCACGTGAGAGAAATATTCATATGAGAGGGTGAAATAATTAAATTTTGACTATACAATTATATATGATTAAAAGTGTCACATGACCACTTAAAAAAGACACATCATTTTTGTTTTGGTCTTAACCATTTATATCAATAACTAAGAGTTATTCATATCAGACTCTCATTATAAAATTCTCTCATTTGATATGTTTCTATATATATTATCAAAAATAAAAGATATTAAGATATAATATGTTTCTATTTATTTGTTAGGAGTGTTGAATGAGTGAGAAATATCGCTAAAGCCTATAAGCCTATAACTTTTCTATTGTTAAACATAGGGACGACAACACAACTTGCACGCGTACATTTCCATCGAACCCGTTTTAATTTCGGCAGAGAATATCCACTTTGATTTGATGCGGGTGCAAATTTTCTTTGAAATTAAAACTCGAGAGCGATGATGAGTTTGAGAGTGTTGATATCTATCCCGCACCCAAACCTGTTCCGCTAGTATTATTATTGTCATTTTTAAATTATATATATATATATATATATATATATATATATATTTAATATATTTAATATATTTAATATTTTTCTCAATGTTAAAAGTTATAATTTTCTCTCTTTAAAAAATATGATTTTAATATTTTTAATTTTATTATTGTAAACCTCGCCGCGAGCAAGATGCGGATTTAAATTTTACACCCATTAAAAATAAGGACGGAGACAAATTTTCTCTAACTAATCGAATGCAGGATGGAAGAAACAAAAGTTGCTTCTGTGTCACCTTTTTATCATGTCTAGTCTAACATAAAATAAACGTGAAAAATAAGAATAGTACATCAACTATAAATAATAACTCCATACTTCCACATTTTTACACATCAACTCAATTTAAATCAACATGGTTCTAAAAATTTCATCAATGGTCTTTAAAGTGAAAAGACACAAACATGAGCTAGTGAAACCATCTAACCCTACTCCTAATGAACTTAAATTGTTATCAAACATAGATGACCAACTTGGATTTCGTTACCATGTTCCACTTATATTTTTGTATCGTTACAATCCATCAATGCTAGGAAAAGACCCTGTTCAAGTCATAAGAGAAGCACTCTCTAAAACACTTGTGTTTTATTATCCTTTTGCTGGAAGACTTATGGAATGTTCTAATGGAAAACTAATGGTGAATTGTAATGGAGAAGGTGTCATGTTCATTGAGGCTGATGCTGATGTCACACTTGATGATTTTGACAACAATTTTGTTCCTCCATTTCCTTGTTTTGATGAGTTGCTTTATAATGTTCCAGGATCAGATGGAATTATTGATTCTCCTTTGCTTCTTATACAGGTTTGTAGATATTGTAAAATTTATATTGGTAATGTTACTGAGCGATGCAACACTGATGTAACATTATATCCACGTAATTTGATTCTTTTTCAAAAAATAATATTAGTGATTAATCTTGAAAATGAATTTTAATTAGCTAGTTTCCAAAGGGTGGCTATTGTCATGTACCAATATTACATTTCGCTACCTATAAAGTATCAATCAAAAAAAAAAAATAGTCTTTAATATAAGCATCCTTTCAAACTATTAGGTCCATTTAAATATTATCAGTTTAAATATCTTTTTAATTCTCGTAAATTTTTTTGTTTATATTTTATTTTTATATTTCATAAAAATTTATTTTTATCTGTTTCAAGTAGATTTTACAAAAACATTAATTGACAAAGGGAAACGTGAACCAAAGTTTAAATATGTTTTTGATATATAACAATTTTCAGTTTTAATTTCTGAAAATTATTTGCTTCGATTTCATCTCTGCAATATCCAAAAACTTTATTTTTGGTCCATAACGTCAAATAAACGTTACAAAAATGTGAGTCGACAAATAGAAGAAATCGTTGAATACAAATTTAAATAATAATTCTAAACAAATTTAACCGAAACAATGTTTAAATAAAAAATAAAAATAATTTGTATACTTATTTCTAATAAAATAAGCATACAAACTCCAATGGGAATACAAATTTAAATAATTATTCTAAACAAATTTAACCGAAATAATATATAAATAACAAATAAAAATAAGTATACAAATTATTTTAATATTTAAATTTATATTCTCATTGGAGTGCTACGATTGGTCCATTTTTTTCTCTATTTGTCAGCTCACATTTTTGTAACATTCATTTGACGTTAAGGACCAAAAATAATTTTTGTGGATATTACAGGGATGAAATCCAAACAAATATTTTTCAGAGACTAAAATTGAATGTTATATTTTTCAATGACCAAAAACATATTTAAATGTTTGATCAACGTTTCTCTTTATCAATTAATATTTTTTTGTAATGTGCACTTGACGTTAATGATCAAAAATAAAATTTTCCGATATTACAGAGATGAAATTCAAATAAATTTTTTTACGGTGATTAAAACTAAATTGTTGTATTTACATGGACTAAAAACATATTTAAATCTATTTTATCCAAAAATATCTTTTATTAATACTAATACTAATCAATTATTTTGAAAAAAAAATTAAATTGAATGTATTCAAATATAAATAGTATTTTTTTAGAATATCTACACATAAAATTGACACAATAAATTTAATACATACTTTTTTTGATATATTTTAAAAAGACGATATAGACTTATAGTAAGAGGCGAAGGCAAGAAGAGTATGTAAAATCCTACATGATATGGCTTAATAAATATAGGGTTTTTTTTACACGTTTGTACTCTTTTTTCTTTATATAATAATCATTGTACGATGTTTAAACAAAGTTCTATCATGATAATACATCAAAAAATGTTAGGTACTTCTTTGGTCATTAAATATAGAGCAATGATATTTGAACACAATGTTAAACACAAATACAAACACAAATACTGTTGGGTTTTGGGCTCCCTTCCTATGTGGAGAAAGGCCCAATATGTGCAAGTCCATGTGTCTCACTTAACCAAGTGGAGAGAGGTCAGATTAGTGGGCGTGTAAGAGCTGAATTCAGAGAGAGAGGCAAAGAGAAAAGTGAGAGAGGAAGAGCAAACCCTATTTTCGCATAAAACAGAGCAGCTGCACTAGATTCGCGATTTCTCCTTCGTTCACCGTCGGATCGGGCTGAAATTTGGACAGCAGGTTCGTGACTCGTGGTACTTCATTCTGACCGTTTGGATTGTCGATCAGAGGTCTAAGGTGGGAGAAAATGGACTCGGACAGCAGCAGTTTTTCTGGTTTTTTTTGCTGAACTTTGTTCTCAATTTCATGTTTGTTTTCTCATTGTGTTGGCTGATTGTTGTGCTGGTTACCTTGCTGTTTTTGGCTGGTTACTGAGCATGAATTTGTGCCATATTAGAAAATCTCTTGTACCCATATTTTGATCATAGTGGAGCTCTATTACTGGCTTGGTCCCGTGGTTGTTTACTTCTCACATTGAGAAGGTTTTTCCACGTTAAAAATTATTGTGTCATTTGTGATTGGTGATTTTAGTTGCTGCGATTATTTGTTGATTGCTACTCATAGATTCTTGCAAGTTTGGGAAATTGATTAGCCGCTGCATATTGCTCTGTTAGAGTTGTTATTATATTTGTTGTTGAATTTCCCATCAGAGTGGCATCAGAGCTCTTTGGTTAAGGGGCTGTTTGACTTGTTTGAATGATGGAGGCAAATACAAATAGAATGATTTGTTTGAATGGCACTAATTATCACTTATGGAAGGGAAAAATGAAGGATCTGTTATTTGTGAAGAATTTGCATCTTCCTGTGTTTGCTACTGAGAAGCCAGAATCCAAGACTGATGAGGATTGGAGCTTTGAACATCAGCAGGTCTGTGGTTTTATTCGGCAATATGTAGAAGACAATGTTTATAATCACATTGCTAATGAGGAACATGCAAGATCCTTGTGGAAGAAGATTGAATCTTTGTATGCTTCTAAATCAGGGAATAATAAGTTGTATTTGTTGAACTCCTTGATGAATTTGAGGTACAAGGAGGGGACTTCTATTTCAGATCATTTAAATGATTTTCAAGGGCTCCTAGATCAATTGTCAGGTATGGGTATCAAATTTGATGATGAAGTGTTGGGACTATGGCTACTGAATACTCTACCAGATTCTTGGGAAACTTTTCGGGTTTCAATTACAAACTCAGCTTCTGATGGTGTTGTCTCTTTGCAAAGTGTAAAGGGAAGTGTTCTTAATGAGGAGATGAGAAGGAAGGCACAAGGTACTTCATCTCATTCCGAGGTACTTGTCACTGAGAACAGGGGCCGAAGTCAAAGAAAGGAACCGAAAGGGAATAGACAGAATAACAGAAGTGCGAGTAGAGAGAACAACAGAAGTAAGTCCAAGTCCAGACACAAGAATGTGGAGTGCAATTATTGTCACAAAATGGGGCACATACAGAGGAACTGTTTCATATGGAAAAGGGAGAGCAAAAACAATAACAGTAAGCAGAGAGATAAGAATCATGATGATGATGACCGTGTTACTACTGCTACTTGTGATGATCTGATTATTCTCCGTGACTATGACTCAGTCAATCTTGTATCAGATGAGAGCATGTGGATTATTGATAGTGGTGCTACACTGCATGTTACACCAAGGAAGGAGTTCTTCACATCTTACACTTCTGGTGACTTTGGAGTGTTGAAGATGGGTAATGATGGTGTGTCCAAGGTAGTTGGTATTGGTGATGTTTGTTTGCAGACCAACATGGGAGTGCAGTTGTTGCTTAGAGGAGTCAAACATGCTCCAGATGTTCGCTTTAATTTGATCTCTGTGCAGATGCTTGATGATGGTGGTTATGATAATCACTTTGGTTCAGGAAAATGGAAACTCACCAGAGGTAACTTAGTTGTGGCCAGAGGGGAGAAAATTAATAAACTGTATTGGACTAAAGCATTGGTTGCTAAAGACAGTGTGAATGCCATGGATATGGAGGCTTCTTTGTGGCACCGCAGGCTTAGTCATATCAGTGAAAAGGGGCTGAATTGTTTAGCTAAAAAGGATGTACTTCCGGGATTAAAGAGTGCAGAGTTGGAGAAATGTTCTCATTGCATGGCTGGTAAGCAGACTAGAGTATCCTTCAAGAAACATCCTTCCTCAAGGAAGTCAGAGTTGCTTGAATTGGTGCATTCTGATGTTTGTGGCCCGTTGAAGGTAAAGTCAATTAGTGGTGCACTTTACTTTGTTACTTTTATTGATGATTGTTCCAGAAAGCTTTGGGTCTATGCTTTGAAGACAAAAGACCAAGTTCTGGAGAAATTCAAAGAGTTCCATGTTATGGTGGAGAGACAGTCAGGCAAGAAGTTGAAATGCATTCGTACTGACAATGGTGGTGAGTATTGTGGACCATTTGATGTTTATTGCAAGCAGCACGGTATCAGACATGAAAAGACTCCTCCTAAAACCCCTCAGCTGAATGGTTTAGCAGAGAGAATGAACAGGACATTGATTGAAAGAGTTAGGTGTATGCTTTCTGAAGCAAAGTTGCCTAAGCATTTCTGGGGTGAAGCATTGTACACGGCAATGCATGTTATTAATCTGAGTCCTGCAGCTGCTTTGAATGCTGAGGTGCCAGACAAGATTTGGTTTGGCAAGAATGTCAGGTATGATCATTTGCGTGTCTTCGGTTGCAAAGCATATGTGCATGTTCCAAAGGATGAGAGATCCAAGTTGGATGGGAAGACAAGACAGTGCATCTTTATCGGTTATGGTCAGGATGAATTTGGCTACAAGCTGTTTGATCCAGTTGAGAAGAAAGCTGTTAGAAGCCGTGATGTGAAGTTCATGGAAGACCAAACCATTGAAGACATTGATAAGATGGAGAAGACTACACCTGAGATTGATAATGGTTTGTCTGATGTTGATCCAGTTCGGATGCCTACACATGATCTGGATACTGCTGAAAATAATGTTCAGAATGATGAGCAACATGGTGATGTTGGTGATCAGCAGCTTGGAGATGATTTTGATGTTCCTAATGATGATGCTGAAGAAGAACATGAGATGTCACAAGATGAGGATCTTGGTGATGCTCCTGAACCACCTCAAGCTCAAGTTTGGAGGTCTACTAGGCAGAGGAAACCATCCACCAGGTATCCTTCTGATGACTATGTTACCTTGACTGATGGAGGCGAACCTGAATGTTATGATGAAGCCATGGAGAGTGATGAAAAGAAGAAGTGGTTGGATGCTATGCAAGATGAAATGAAGTCTTTGCATGATAATCACACTTTTGATTTGGTGAAACTACCTAAGGGAAAGAAGGCTTTGGAAAACAGGTGGATCTTCAGAGTGAAGCAAGAAAACAATTCTACATCTTCAAGATATAAAGCCAGATTAGTTGTGAGAGGTTTCAGACAGAGAAAGGGTGTTGATTTCAATGAGATTTTTTCTCCTGTGGTGAAGATGTCATCCATTAGAACTGTGTTGAGTTTGGCTGCTACTCTTGATTTGGAGGTAGAGCAAATGGATGTAAAAACTGCTTTCCTTCATGGTGATTTGGAGGAAGAGATTTACATGAAGCAACCTGATGGTTTTCTTGTTAAAGGCAAAGAAGACTATGTGTGTAGGCTCAGAAAGAGTCTATATGGTTTGAAGCAGGCCCCGCGTCAGTGGTACAAGAAGTTTGAGTCAGTTATGTGTGAGCAAGGCTACAGGAAGACTACTTCTGATCACTGTGTCTTTGTTAAAAAGTTTGCTGATGATGATTTCATTATCTTGTTATTGTATGTTGATGACATGCTTATTGTTGGGAAAAATATTTCCATGATTAACAGGTTGAAGAAGCAATTGGGCGAGTCATTTGCCATGAAAGACATGGGAGCTGCTAAGCAGATTCTTGGTATAAGAATCATGCGTGACAGGAACAAGAAGAAACTTTGGCTGTCACAAGAACACTATGTTGAAAGACTGTTACAGAGGTTCCAGATGGAATATGCTAAGGCTGTAAGTACTCCTCTTGCTACTCATTTTAAATTGAGTACTAGTCAGAGTCCTACCAATGAAGCTGAAAAATCAGATATGCAACGAGTTCCTTATGCATCTGCTGTGGGTAGTTTAATGTATGCAATGGTGTGTACAAGGCCTGATATTGCACATGCTGTTGGTACAGTTAGTAGATTTCTGTCTAATCCAGGTAGAGAGCATTGGAATGCTGTGAAATGGATTTTGAGGTATCTTCGTGGTACTACCAGTTTGAGGCTTTGTTTTGGAGGTGATAAGCCTACTCTTGTGGGATATACTGATTCTGATATGGCTGGAGACATTGATTCCAGAAAGTCTACTTCAGGCTACTTGATTAAGCTTGCAGGGGGAGCTGTGGCATGGCAATCCAGATTGCAGAGGTGTGTTGCATTGTCCACTACTGAGGCAGAGTTCATTGCCATTACAGAAGCATGCAAGGAATTGTTATGGTTGAGGAAATTCTTGCAGGAGCTTGGTTTTGTTCAAGATAAGTATTTGCTATTTTGTGATAGTCAAAGTGCAATTCATCTTGGTAAGAACTCAACCTTTCATTCTAGGTCCAAGCACATTGATGTTAGGTATCATTGGATACGTGATGTTTTGGATGCTGGATTGTTGGAATTGGCCAAGATTCATACAGATGATAATGGTGCTGATATGATGACCAAGGCATTACCGAGAAGCAAGTTTGAAACTTGTTGTGAGATCGCCGGTTTGGCGGTCACCTCCACATAGTTGTGAGGGGGAGATATGTTGGGTTTTGGGCTCCCTTCCTATGTGGAGAAAGGCCCAATATGTGCAAGTCCATGTGTCTCACTTAACCAAGTGGAGAGAGGTCAGATTAGTGGGCGTGTAAGAGCTGAATTCAGAGAGAGAGGCAAAGAGAAAAGTGAGAGAGGAAGAGCAAACCCTATTTTCGCATAAAACAGAGCAGCTGCACTAGATTCGCGATTTCTCCTTCGTTCACCGTCGGATCGGGCTGAAATTTGGACAGCAGGTTCGTGACTCTTGGTACTTCATTCTGACCGTTTGGATCGTCGATCAGAGGTCTGAGGCGGGAGAAATTGGACTCGGACAGAAGCAGTTTTTCTGGTTTTTTTTGCTGAACTTTGTTCTCAATTTCATGTTTGTTTTCTCATTGTGTTGGCTGATTGTTGTGCTGGTTACCTTGCTGTTTTTGTCGATCAGAGGTCTGAGGCGGGAGAAATTGGACTCGGACAGAAGCAGTTTTTCTGGTTTTTTTTGCTGAACTTTGTTCTCAATTTCATGTTTGTTTTCTCATTGTGTTGGCTGATTGTTGTGCTGGTTACCTTGCTGTTTTTGGCTGGTTACTGAGCACGAATTTGTGCCATATTAGAAACTCTCTTGTACCCATATTTTGATCATAGTGGAGCTCTATTACTAGCTTGGTCCCGTGGTTGTTTACTTCTCACATTGAGAAGGTTTTTCCACGTTAAAAATTATTGTGTCATTTGTGATTGGTGATTTTAGTTGCTGTGATTATTTGTTGATTGCTCCTCACAGATTCTTGCAAGTTTGGGAAATTGATTATCCGCTGCATATTGCTCTGTTAGAGTTGTTATTATATTTGTTGTTGAATTTCCCATCAAATACATGTGTATAGCGTATACGTATACGGTAGTTGTGTTTGTATTTGTGTTTAAAATTGTGTTTAAATAACATTTCTCTTAAATATATTGATGTAGGTAGCGATAGATGTCGCAATATTTTTCTTCAATTCTTTGCTTCATTCAATTAGTGTTACATATAGAGCTATCAAAAAACCCCCAAACACTAAAGTTTTTTTTTTAATTTTTTTTAATAAGTCTTAAATATTAAATTTCTATCAAAATAATTTTTTTAAAGTCTCAACTTATTATTTTTTGTGGGCTTAACGGAGGGGTTCAGGGGTCATAGGCCTTCAATATTTTTAGATTTTTTTTTTAAATTTTCAAAATTTATTTGTCTCAAAAGATATAAAAAAAATTAAAAAAAATAATTTTTCTCAGAAAAATTTTGCGGAAAAAATTAAATAAAAAAAAAGCATTTTCTCGAAAAAATAGAATTTTTTTCTCAAACTAAAACAATTTTAAAAAACTTTGTAAATTATTTTTTATCAAAAACTTTTCGAAAAAAATAAAAAAATTGTAAATTTTTTTTAAAAGTAAATGATTTTTTTTTTTTTTTGAAAAAGTGGACTTATAAGCCCACAAAATTTTAGAGTCTTTTGAGTGTTGGAGACTTTTTTTTTTTAGGCCATTTTTAACTATGAAATTTTTAATAGATTTGTGAAATTGACAGCAACTTTAGTTACATATCCATATCCATAGATTTTGACTTTTTAATTACATAAAAATGGTAGGTAACTCGTCTCAAGTGTGGAGGTTTCATCTTTTCTCTTCGCATGAACCATACAATGAGTGATGGAAGTGGAATTTCCCAATTTCTAAAAGCCTTATCAGAACTAGCAAATGAGGCAAAAGAGCCTTCAATTCTCCCTATGTGGTGCAGGGAGTTACTATGTGCAAGAGAACCACCAAGAGTTACATGCATCCATAGAGAATATCAACAACTACCACCAGATACCAAAAGCAACTTCATACATCATTCTTTCTTCTTTGGCCCAAAAGAGATAGATGCAATTCGTGCTCTTCTTCCTCATCATCTTTCTAAATCAACATCATTCAAAATTCTCACTGCATGCCTATGGCGTTGCCGCACAAAGGCACTTCAGTGGAAAAACTCAAATGAAGAGATTCTTTGTTGTGCATCGTCAATGCACGTTGTAGGTTAAATCCTCCATTGCCTGAAGGATTTTATGGTAAGGCTGTTGTTTTTCCAGCGGCAGTTACAACCGTTGGAAAACTTTGTGGTTGACCGTTAGGTTATGCTGTAGAGCTAGTGAAGAATGCAAAAAATGAATCAACTGAGGAGTATGTGCACTCAATGATTGACTTAATGGAAACTAAAGGAAGACCTTGTTCTACTAGGTCAGGGTCTTTTGTGGTATCAGATATTTCAAAGGCTTCTTTAAAAGATTTGGACTTTGGATGGGGAAAGGCTGTATATGGTGGTGTAGCAAAAGCAGGTCTTGGAGACATTCCAGGAGTGAGTGTCTATATGCATTTTACCAATTCTAAAGGAGAACAAGGTAGAGTAGTTCCTATTTGTCTACCAATTGATGCAATGGAAAGGTTAGAGAAAGAGTTGGATAACATACTCAAGACCAATAATAATGGAAAAATGATATTTAGATCCAATTTCTAATGAGGGATAATATAATCAAGCAAATAATAACTAAGAACTTGTATTGTAATAATTCATTATAATAAACCTTGATAAATGTGGTTATGTTGGTTTTTTTTTTTCAATACCTTATTTTTTTAAAAAATTTATTAAAATACTCTATTTTCAAAACTATATATCAAAATACCTCATTTTTATATTCACTTATAAAATGCTTTGCAAAAGGCGATTTCCTTTAGGAAGCTCGAATTTGCAATACTTAAGGCATTTTTCAAAAGAAAAATTAATTTTTATTTTCATAAAAAGACACAAATACAAATTTTAAATTACATAGATTGACTCGAGTTTCCTGTAACATTTGGACAATGTTTTCTTGTATGACTAGTTAACTGACATAATTTTTATTTTCTTGGCACTTTTTCTCTAACATCTATTTCAGTTCTAATACGAGTACAATTTAGACGATCTTTTTTAATTTTCAGCATTTTAATATTGTGTTACAATGTTTCACCTTCATATGTGAGCCAATATCCTTTGTTGTAATTTAAAATTTGTTTTTGTGTTTTTTTATGAATTATATATATATATATATATATATATATATATATATATATATATATATAATATAATTTGAAAAACATTAATTTTTTTTTTGAAAAATTTCTTAAAGAAGTCATCTTTGCAAACTTGAGTTTTCTTAAAGAAGTCGCCATTTGCATATGCGATTTAATTATAAGTGAGTATAAAAATTGAGTATTTTAGTATATAGTTTTGAAAACTGAGTATTGTGATAAAATTTTTTGACAAAAAGGTTATTGGAAAAAAAACCTGGATATGTTTATTTTTTTCTTAATTATGTATCATATTTATGTTTAATTTAGTGTAAATATTTTGATAAAGTTTTCTTACTAAAATACAAACATAGTATAAAATTCTCCAAAGCCCAACATTACTACTTATCTTTCTTAAATTATACATTGCTTATTAAAATGAGGAATTATGACATCCATTCAGACGCTAATCCACACAACATATTAGTCTTTTTTCCTACAAACAAAGATTTTTGGACTATTACTGGTGAAAATAGAATGATAATTAAGACGACCAAATTGTTTCTAACTTTTTCCTGCAAATTGTGTCTAACACCATGCTGAACCATACTATCACAAAACATGATTATTATTCATTATATATGGTTTTCAATATATATCTTGGTAGAAATATATTAGCCACCACTACCTATTAGACATCACAACCAATATGCATATCATTTTTCTCCATTCAATAAATGTACTTTTGAGTTCTCTTTATTATTTGACTGTATACATTTTTATTTATAAAAGTATGACAAGAGTCCAAGACAACTCTGACTACATGTGAATTATGTTAATATGACAAGAGTCCAAGACCAAGACCAATATTTTGGTATAACTTTTTACTCATTCTAGAGTTCCTGAATCTATGTTCATGGTTTACACCATTTTGTTCCTAAACACTCTTATATTGTCATATTATATTAAACATATATTGATATATTAATCGTTGTGATATTTTGTCCACAAAAACTCATATATTGTCATATTATATTAAACCTACGTTCATATATTAATTGTTACGACATTTCTTAACAATTGTAAGACTCATTTCATTTTATTCTCGTTATGTCCATGTTTCTACTTCTGATCAATTTGAGTCACATATCTATTCAACAAACATATTCTGAACTCTCTTCGTCTTTGTTTGAAAAACTAAAAGTAAATTGATAGATTTTGCATAGCTAATTTAGGAACACAACTCTACTTCTTCCTCGTGGGTTTAATGAGGTTAGTTCATGTGTATGATTCAGATAGCTTGAACGAGAATGTCACATTTCTCAACTGTCTAAGGTTGCCCTATGTTGTTTCCCTATTAAGTAAATAGTTGAACAAAATATATTATATAGGATGATAGGTTGTTGTTGTGATTATTTCTTCTTATTGTGTTGACTATATATCTCTATTGATAGGTTGATTGGATTATATGATTAATCGTTGTAATGATTTATTGTGAATAATATGGTTATGCTATTGATCATTGAAATTGAATGAATATTCACAAGAAAAGGAGTTTAAATTGTGATCCATCTTAAATTTTAATCACGAACTTTGTAAAATACATTTTTTGAGTGTGCACATGGAAAACAATAATTTTTAAAGGATCTTCTCTTATAGAGAACATTCTAAAAAAGTGTATGATACAACTTAAAGTTGTTTAGAATAAATAGTTGATGTATGGTAATTCGTGTATGCTTAATGTAAAGAGTAAAGGTTAGAGAATTCACATACAACAAGTATCATGTGTCACCCAATGTGGACTAGTTCACTCCTCACAACTATTAAATTTTCAATATAATGTTTTAGAGAATGTTTGATTCTTAGCACTTTTAATTTAAATCATTCAGTAGCTTACAATCTATATTCTCTTAGCCTCAAGAGGCTTATAACTTGTATTTTCTTAGTCTCAACAGACTTACAAGATTTTCTCTCAATCTAACATAAAAAGGATTCCTTGAAGAAGTTAAAAGAATATGAAAGAGATTTGTGGGATCTATTTGCATCTAAAGATAAATGAGATAGTTAGATATAAAAAAGGCACTAAAAATATCCATATATATATGTTTTGAGCTGAAGTGTGTTGTAGATGAAGATATTACGATACTTGCATTTAAAAAGTGGATTATGGTTCAAATATAATCTCTAGAGTCTTCAAGCTTTGATGTTTCTTGTATTTATAAGTGATGGAAGCTTTTCATCAATTTGAATACTAGGTTTTTTTACACGTTTGTACTCCTTTTTTCTTTATATAATAATCATTGTACGATGTTTAAACAAAGTTCTATCATGATAATACATCAAAAAATGTTAGGTACTTCTTTGGTCATTAAATATATTGATGTAGGTAGGGATAGATGTCGCAATATTTTTCTTCAATTCTTTGCTTCATTTAATTTGTTTTAAATAGTGTTACATATAGAGCTATCCAAAAACCTCAAACACTAAAGTTTTTTTAATAAGTCTTAAATATTAAATTTCTATCAAAATAATTTTTTTAAAGTCTCAACTTATTATTTTATTATTTTTTGTGGGCTTAACGGAGGGGTTCAGGGGGTCATAGGCCTTCAATATTTTTAGATTTTTTTTTTAAATTTTCAAAATTTATTTTTCTCAAAAGATATAAAAAAATTAAAAAAATATTTTTTTCTCAGAAAAATTTTGCGGGAAAAATTAAATAAAAAAAACATTTTCTCAAAAAAAATCGAATTTTTTTTCTCAAACTAAAACAATTTTAAAAAAATTTGTAATTATTTTTTATCGAAAACTTTTCGAAAATAATGGACCTATAAGCCCACAAAATTTTTGAGGCTTTTTAGTGTTGGAGAGCTTCTTTTTTAGGCCATTTCTAACTATGAAACTTTTAATAGATTTGTCAAATTGCCAGCTTTAGTTACATATCCATAGATTTTGACTTTTTAATTACATAAAAATGGTAGGTAACTCGTCTCAAGTGTGGTGGTTTCATCTTTTCTCTTCGCATGAACCATACAATGAGTGATGGAAGTGGAATTTCCCAATTTCTAAAAGCCTTATCAGAACTAGCAAATGAGGCAAAAGAGCCTTCAATTCTCCCTATGTGGTGCAGGGAGTTACTATGTGCAAGAGAACCACCAAAAGTTTCATGCATCCATAGAGAATACCAACAACTACCACCAGATACCAAAAGCAACTTCATACATCATTCTTTCTTCTTTGGCCCAAAAGAGATATATGCAATCCGTGCTCTTCTTCCTCATCATCTTTCTAAATCAACATCATTCGAGATTCTCACTGCATGCCTCTGGCGTTGCCGCACAAAGGCACTTCAGTGGAAAAACTCAAACGAAGAGATTCGTTTGTTGTGCATCGTCAATGCACGTTGTAGGTTAAATCCTCCATTGCCTGAAGGATTTTATGGTAATGCTGTTGTTTTTCCAGCGGCAGTTACAACCGTTGGAAAACTTTGTGGTCGCCCGTTAGGTTATGCTGTAGAGCTAGTGAAGAATGCAAAAAATGAAGCAACTGAGGAGTATGTGCACTCAATGATTGACTTAATGGAAACTAAAGGAAGACCTTGTTCTACTAGGTCAGGGTCTTTTGTGGTATCAGATATTTCAAAGGCTTCTTTAAAAGATTTGGACTTTGGATGGGGAAAGGCTGTATATGGTGGGGTAGCAAAAGCAGGTCTTGGAGACATTCCAGGAGTGAGTGTCTATATGCATTTTACCAATTCTAAAGGAGAACAAGGTAGAGTAGTTCCTATTTGTCTACCAATTAATGCAATGGAAAGGTTAGAGAAAGAGTTGGATAACATACTCAAGGCCAATAATAATGGAAAAATGATATTAAGATCCAATTTCTAATGAGGGATAATATAATCAAGCAAATAATAACTAAGAACTTGTATTGTAATAATTCATTATAATAAACCTTGATAAATGTGGTTATGTTGGTTTTTTTTTTTCAATACCTTATTTTTTTTAAAATTTATTAAAATACTCTATTTTCAAAACTATATATCAAAATACCTCATTTTTATATTCACTTATAAAATGCTTTGCAAAAGGCGATTTCCTTTAGGAAACTCGAATTTGCAATACTTAAGGCATTTTTCAAAAGAAAAATTAATTTTTATTTACATAAAAAGACACAAATACAAATTTTAAATTACATAGATTGACTCGAGTTTCCTGTAACATTTGGACAATGTTTTCTTTTATGACTAGTTAACTGACATAATTTTTATTTTCTTGGCACTTTTTCTCTAACATCTATTTCAGTTCTAATACGAGTACAATTTAGACGATCTTTTTTAATTTTCAGCATTTTAATATTGTGTTACAATGTTTCACCTTCATATGTGAGCCAATATCCTTCATTAGGTATAGGTGGAAACTCTTTGTAGATGTTAAATACATTAACAACCTTGTACACGTCAGATATAAGCACTAAATAGTTTTGACGAGCATAAGAACATGCAGCTATGACATGTGAACAAGGAATATGTATAGCTTGAAATTTTCCCAACATTACTACTTATCTTTCTTAAATTATACATTGCTTATTAAAATGAGGAATTATGACATCCATTCAGACGCTAATCCACACAACATATTAGTCTTTTTACTTACAAACAAAGATTTTTGGACTATTACTGGTGAAATTAGAATGATAATTAAGACGACCAAATTGTTTCTAACTTTTTCCTACAGATTGTGTCTAACACCATGCTCAACCATACTATCACAAAACATGATTATTATTCATTATATATGGTTTTCAATATATATCTTGGTAGAAATATATTAGCCACCACTACCTATTAGACATCACAACCAATATCAATATCATTTTTCTCCATTCAATAAATGTACTTTTGAGTTCTCTTTATTATTTGACTGTATACATTTTTATTTATAAAAGTATGTATAATGAGAAATTGCCACAACTCTGACTACATGTGAATTATGTTAATATGACAAGATTCCAAGACCAAGACCAAGATTTTGGTATAACTTTTTACTCATTCTAGAGTTCCTGAATCTATGTTCATGGTTTACACCATTTTGTTCCTAAACACTCTTATATTGTCATATTATATTAAACATATATCGATATATTAATCGTTGTGATATTTTGTCCACAGAAACTCATATATTGTCATATTATATTAAACCTACGTTCATATATTGATTGTTACGACATTTCTTAACAATTGTAAGACTCATTTCATTTTATTCTCGTTATGTCCATGTTTCTACTTCTGATCAATTTGGGTCACATATCTATTCAACAAACATATTATGAACTCTCTTCGTCTTTGTTTGGAAAACTAGAAGTAAATTGATAGATTTTGCATAGCTAATTTAGGAACACAACTCTACTTCTTCCTCGTGGGTTTAATGAGGTTAGTTCATGTGTATGATTCAGATAGCTTGAACGAGAATGTCACATTTCTCAACTGTCTAAGGTTTCCCTATGTTGTTTCCCTATTAAGTAAATAGTTGAACAAAATATATTATATAGGATGATAGGTTGTTGTTGTGATTATTTCTTCTTATTGTGTTGACTATATATCTCTATTGATAGGTTGATTGGATTATATGATTAATCGTTGTAATGATTTATTGTGAATAATATGGTTATGCTATTGATCATTGAAATTGAATGAATATTCACAAGAAAAGGAGTTTAAATTGTGATCCATTTTAAATTTTAATCACGAACTTTGTAAAATACATTTTTTGAGTGTGCACATGGAAAACAATAATTTTTAAAGGATCTTCTCTTATAGAGAACATTCTAAAAAAGTGTATGATACAACTTAAAGTTGTTTAGAATAAATAGTTGATGTATGGTAATTCGTGTAGGCTTAATGTAAAGAGTAAAGGTTAGAGAATTCACATACAACAAGTATCATGTGTCACCCAATGTGGACTAGTTCACTCCTCACAACTATTAAATTTTCAATATAATGTTTTAGAGAATGTTTGATTCTTAGCACTTTTAATTTAAATCATTCAGTAGCTTACAATCTATATTCTCTTAGCCTCAAGAGGCTTATAACTTGTATTTTCTTAGTCTCAACAGACTTACAAGATTTTCTCTCAATCTAACATAAAAAGGATTCCTTGAAGAAGTTAAAAGAATATGAAAGAGATTTGTGGGATCTATTTGCATCTAAAGATAAATGAGATAGTTAGATATAAAAAAGGCACTAAAAATATCCATATATATATGTTTTGAGCTGAAGTGTGTTGTAGATGAAGATATTACGATACTTACATTTAAAAAGTGGATTATGGTTCAAATATAATCTCTAGAGTCTTCAAGCTTTGATGTTTCTTGTATTTATAAGTGATGGAAGCTTTTCATCAGTTTGAATACTAATACGGCCATTGGGCATATTTTCCAATGCACCTAATTAACAATATGATTGTTTCTCCAGAATACAGATTGATATCATTTGTATGTATAAAAGATTAGAATGTTCTCTTTGATTCAGATTGATATAAGATAAATCCAATAAAGATGCATGATGAATAGTTTGTGTTGTACTTTTGATCTCTTGTGCAAGATACTTGTGGCAACAATTTGTTAATGTTTTTTTTTTTTTTTAGAATGACCTAATGAATATTTCTTCAATGGCCTTTTAATTATTCGAAGTCAATTTTTGCTTAATAGATACATGATGAGCCATGCGAATAATTGAAGTTTAACTGGTTACTTATCCAGGTTGATCCATCTTATCATTGTCCTTTATTAAAATAAAATAAATAAAAAAAACTGAATTTCGATTATTTTGCAACACTTCAATAAATTGAATAAAGCAAAATAAAAATTGGAATACCAAAGGCAAAAAATTCAAGGAAACAAATATGCAGAGCAGCAACTGGTTAATTAAAGGGATGAATTCATGGTAAAGGACAAAATATTTTAGTTCATTAAAGGGATTAATGGTGTGATAGTGATGTTATACTAATGAATTGGAAAGAAATGAGAATGCATCCATATTTAATTTCCATTTCATTATTAATAATATTATTTATTAAACTATATATAAGGCCATTTCATTATTTAACTCTTGCAAATAATATATGTCTAATCACAATTTAATTTCGGTGACTTAAATCTATATAAAATGTTTCTTTACCGATATTAAGCCTAAATGAACAACAAATTTGCAATTAAGATATTACAAAGTCAAATCTACCTAAAGAAAACAACCACTAATTTTTGGTGTCATATGGAACATAGGCAATTACCACTTCTATAAGCTGATTACAAAGTCATAGTTGCCTAGTGGATCTTGACTTAATGAATCATGGAGGGTGAAATAAAGCAACAAGGTTGGTCACAAGTTTGAAGAAGCATACAAAGGAAAATTACCTACCCTACTTGCCATGCCAATCACCAAAAACTTCCTTTTGACATCTTTTGATTTATTTAAACCCTTCATTAATTCTTTATTATTGTTGGCATGCCATTACAAAAGTAGTAGGTTTCATATTAATACTTTAGGTAAACACTTTTCTAATTTCACAAAACCAATTAAGAAATTACTTCTTTTGTCCTGTTTTGTATGTGCTTTAAAGTTTTGAAACATGAATTAATTAAGAAATATAATTTATATTATATGTTTTATAAAAAATATTGTTCCTATAAGATACTAAATTAATAATGATTTAGATATGTAAAAGAAAAATAATAATGCTTAAGTATTATTATAATTATGCTGCTATGTTTGTTGAAGAGTGTATTAAGATAAATCCAAAACCTTTGTAGAAAATAAGAGCTGAAAACTCTAATATTAATAGTTGACTTTATTAGAAAAAAGTATATTTCTAATACTATAAAGAGTGATAATAATTAGTCTTTTTCTTTGTCTTGCAATTGAAGAAAAGCGAAAACCAAGTCCAACAACTCAGCCCAATTAAAAATAAGTTAGATAGCAGATTGGACCAATAAATTATAAAAGAGCAGATTTTTTTTCTTAAATAAAAGCAAAAAAAACTGAATAATTTAGAATGGAAAAAAAAACAAAAAAAAGTCCGATAAAATCCAACCCATTTTTATCCGCCCATACATAACCGACACCGATCTACCCGAACCCGACGTACCCAATTTAAAATATAGACGAAATTGGGCCAAAATATCAAACCCATGGATTAGGCCGGTTTTACATTTTAGTCCCGAACCCACCCATACCCGCCCGATGTCCACCCCTACTGGTTGGTAGTCTAATTAGGTGCATTTATAATGGAGTAGTTTTACACTGACATCCAATGATAGTTTACTATACTTTTATATGATTATTTTGAAACGAATATTGTGAAATGGAAAAATAGTGGTCTTTTATTGAAATAAGTGTAAAGCAGTTTTACATGGACACTGTATGGCCGTCAAACTCATTTATAATTTATAGTTTGCTAGATCAGAATCTTTAAAAAGGATCTCAGTCTTTGATTTATAGTTTTCAGATTTTTATAATTAATAGATGGTTTAGTTATCTTTGTATTCCATGATGTCAGGTGTTGTCTCCATTAAAAGATGGAATTGTTGCTGACTGGGATATTGTTGACAGCATATGGGAACATGCCTTCAGGTTGATACCAATGATACATTCTGTGTTATAAAGATGTTGTTTTCCTTTTTATATTTGTCTTATTTTATGACATATGTGATTGGCATTCTTTGTTATAAAGTTTTTATGTTTTAAAAAGATTTCCCTGAAATTTCCCCTGTTGACAATGAATACCTTCTTCCCCAGCAACTCCATTTCTTTCAAGGTCAAGGAGGAGACTCAAAGTTCTGATTTGTGTGGCGAGTGATAATTGATGTTTAGTATAAACTGATAAGCTTGATGGTGAATTTATATGCAGTGTATGGATAGGAGGCAGTATATTGGCTTCTCTTGGTTCCTTTCAACAAATGTGGTTCTCCAAATCCGAGTAATTATCTCACCCAAACATACGCCCCCTTCCCCGTGCCGCACGATTGTCAAATTAAGCTTCCAAGTTTTTCTCATAATTGATAATTTTAAACACTAAATTGTTTTAAATTCACTTCTGATAGGTATGAAGAGCATGGAGCTTCATATATCCAAAGAAAGTGTCCTTGAGTTATGATTGGTATGAGCATCCTGCCACTAATCAATGTTGGTGTTCAGGAAGTTTTCTCATGAACCTTGAAGTACTAGATGAAAATCAAGGTTTGTGACCTATATCTTTAGGGTCCTTATCGCTGCCTACATTACCACGATGCTAAGTATATGTATGGAAAAAGTGAATCGATGCATCATCCAATGTGCCATTATCATATGTTTTAATGCTGTAATTTTCTGGTTACACCTTTACTGTGCTAATTGTCATTACGTGCTGACGAGTTGACAAATTGTGTAATGTAGACTTCTGCATTTGCTGTAATATAATGATTATAGCAAATGCAGGAGTCCACATTACACAACTCATCAACACATAATGACACAATAGCCGAAATCTTTCATTACCAGTGTTGGCGGTCATTGTGATTTGTGAGTGAGAAAGGTGAATGGATGTGAAGCGGATAGTGACGATATTTAAAAAACAAAATATTCCGTGCAGATATTTTACGTGGAATGATGGGAGAATAGAATAAGGACAAAACTTTATGTTATTCTATTATCTTTTTAAACAATAAAAATTGAAGTTGCCTGCCAACAACACTGATAATGAAAGATTCCAAAGATTTGTCCTATTAACCACTAATTTCTATAATGTGATGGGTTGTTTTTTTGGCATTTGTGTTTTCAAATCCACGCATACCATATGAAAACAAAGCATGAACTCATCTTTGAGGTCCTTACCTGCGCATTTATTATGATGATGTTCAGGTAAGGACTTTAAAATGGAGTTCATAAATGCTTTGTTTTCATCTAGTATGTGCGGGTTTGAAAACACTGCTAAAAAACAACCCATCACATTATAGAAATTAGTGGTTAATAGGACAAATCTTTGGAATCTTTCAATGGTGTTGGCAGGCATTGTCTTATTATATTCTCCCATCATTCCACGTAAAATATCTGCAAAACGGAATATCAGCTTCACATCCATTCACCTTTCTCACTCACAAATCAATGACTGCCAACACTGATAGATTTCAGCGATTTGTCCTATTAACATTTTTATAATTTGATGGGTTGTTTTTTGGCCTTTGTTTTCAAACAAACACATCTATAAATTATAATAAAGCAAACATGATAATTTGACATATGTCAGCTAAGTAAAGTGTTAGAAAAATATCAAATTTCTATTAATAGAAATAATACCTCATTGTGCAGAAATTTCTATTATTTCAGAACAAAAGAAGAGTTAAATACAATTTTTTAATAAGTTATTAACTGAAATTAAATACAAAAACTTCAATTTTTATTGTTTAAAAAGATAATAGAATAACAAAAAGTTTTGCCCTTATTCTATTGTCCCATCATTCCACGTAAAATATCTGCAAAACGGAATATTTTGTTTTTTAAATAGCGTCACTGTCCGCTTCACGTCCATTCACCTTTCTCACTCACAAATAACAATGCTCACAAGTAACAATGACGGCTGGTAGTGACAGATTTCAGCGATTTTTACAATGTGATGGGTTGTTTTTTGGCCTTTGTGTTTTCAAATAAACACATCTGTACATTATAATAAAGCAAACATGATAATTTGCCAAATTTGACAAGTGTCAGTTAAGTAAAGTGTTAGGAAAATATCAAATTTCTATTAATAGAAATAATAAGTGCAAAAATTTCTATTATTTTAGAACAAAATAAGAGTTAAATACAATTTTTTAATAAGTTATTAACTAAAATTAAATACAAAAACTTCAATTTTTATTGTTTAAAAAGATAATAGAATAATATAAAGTTTTGTCCTTATTCTATTCTCCCATCATTCCACGTAAAATATCTGCAAAACTGAATATTTTGTTTTTTAAATAGCGTCACTATCCGCTTCACATCCATTCACCTTTCTCACTCACAAATAACAATGACGGCCAACACTGGTAATGACATATTTCAGCTATTAACCACTAATTTTTATAATGTGATGGGTTGTTTTTTTGCTTTTGTGTTTTCAAACAAACACATCTGTACATTATAATAAAGCAAATATGATAATTTGGCAAATTTGACACGGGTTAAAGTGTTAGGAAAATATCAAATTTCTATTAATAGAAATAATACCTTATTGTGTAGAAATTTCTATTATTTCAGAACAAAACAAGAGTTAAATACAATTTTTTAATAAGTTATTAACTAAAATTAAATACAAAAACTTCAATTTTTATTGTTTAAAAAGATAATAGAATAATATAAAGTTTTGTGCTTATTATATTCTCCCATCATTCCACGTAAAAATATCTGCAAAACGGAATATTTTGTTTTTTAAATAGCGTCGCTATCCGCTTCACATCCATTCATCTTTTTCACTCATCACAAATCACAGTGTCTGCCAACGCGATTTGTCCTATTAACTCCTAATTTTTATAATGTGATGGGTTGTTTTTTGGCCTTTGTGTTTTCAAACAAACACATCTTGTAATAATTTGGCTAATTTGACATGTCTATACGTTATAATAAAGTATATGTATGGAAAAAGATGATGCATCCATTCACTTAGCATCATGGTAATGTATGTAGGCAGCGGTAAGGACCCTAAAGATATAGGTCACAAACCCTTGGTTTTCATTAGTACTAGTGTGTAACCCGTGCGTCGCACGGAAACAACTTACGATATTAATAAATAAATTGTTATATTAATTTATATATATCAATTCTCATAAATCTTCTTGACATTAAATATATTTATCTTAAAAAAACAATTTACAATAAAGAAATCTAATCCTAATTTAATTTAAATATTCAATTATATCAATTTTTAATGATGCCATAGAGTGTTTGTACACTCACGGCAAATAATTGACTTCTAATCCTAAAATTTCATTTTAAATATTTTTTAAGAGTTTTTCAATTTTTTAATTTAAAATAAAATTTCGAAGTGACATGGTTGTTTTTGTGTAACTCTTAAAATTTTAGAGTTGCAACAAATATTACAATCAACCCAAGTATTATTTACAAATATTCGAATTGAAGCGTGTATGTTTTTTTATAAGAAAAATTTATTGTATACAAGAAATATTGAAACTTATTGTACGCATAATCATTTTTTGTTGTTGACCCGTACAAAATCATCTTAAGCATTTTGAGTAAAGTTATTGAAAATCCAGTTTAATTGAAATTCCGGATCAAGTGTAGTCGATTAATGTATTAATTAATCAAGATATTATATAAATAGAATCTATAAAGTTTGTTCTAAAATACTATCAAAGTTCAAGCAAAGTTGTTGTTATTAATATAATTTTATTTGTACAATATATTTGTTGTCTCCTAAATACTACATTCAGTATCAAAAAGACAATTATTAACGGTTTAATTTAGATGATATAATAGTAGTAGACCAATGTCTATTACACAAATGTTTTATATTTTAAGAAATTTTCTAGTAAAACTTTCTTTATCATGGTAATATGTAATGATTTTATTAAGTAAAAGTGTGTTTCACAATTATAAACAAATTGAAATAAGTTTTTAATTAACATAAAATTTTAACAATATATTGTTTATAACTAATTTCCAAATTATAATTTTGAGAATGTAAAAAGAGGACATAAAATTCATTTAATGGATCAAAATTTTAAATTTTTATTTGATACATTAAAACATATTTTGATTTAGACAAAAATTGCAATTTTTCGTTTTCATCAAAACTATCTTTTATAAATGATCATAATTATCTTTTATAAACTATGATCATTATAGTTATATATTAATGAAAAATTAATAGTGTCTATTTCTTTTTTATTTTTGGTGAAAAAATGTCAATTTTTCTATTATTTAGAGAAATTTTTAATTAACTTTTATAAATGTATTTAAGAAATACATTATCTTGAATTTTAAAAATTTATCGCATTTGTTTAATATCGTATTTGTGTTCATAATATATATGTTGCCTTTATAGCGGCGAGTGCTCTCAAGCCATCAAATGTCTTGTTTCTCCACTTAATATAATTTTTTGCTTCAAAAAAATTATATTTTACAATGAATTTATTTTTTAAAATATTATTAAATTATTAATATCATAAATATATAGTAGAAAATATTATATCAAACTAATACAATTAATATTTAATTAAATAGTATGATTATAAAAAAATGTATTGAAAAAAAAAATCATTCATTTTAAAATACTTTTTTTTACATATACGTAGAGCCGTCAATTTAACAAATCCTCTAATTATTGGCCCCAGCCCACATATTAGAGTAGCAAAAAAAAAAAATTAATAATTTAAAAGACCCTAAAAAACCAGGCCCCAAACTAAAATCCCCTAAACTTTTGTGGGCTTAGTGGGCCTACAGGTCAACTTTTTTAAAAAAGAATCGATATTTTTTTTAGAAATAAAGTTTTTCAGTTTTTCACCGATAAATTTTTTTTCGATAAAAATGTTCGGTTTTTTTTCAATAAAAAATGTCCGATTTTTTTTCGATAAAAAATTTTCATTTTTTTTGGATAAAATTTTTTTCAAGAAAAAAATATCTCAAAATTAATTTTAATTTTTTTCGAATAAAATAAATTTCAAAAGATCCTCCAGAGCCCCTCTCTTAAGTTCTATGAAATAATGGGTCGAAATTTTTTAAAAATTATTTTGATAGAGGAGTTAATAATAGAGGTTTAATAAATAAAAAATTAAAAGAATCCTGTAGTTGGAGGCTTTTTTTGAACTTCCACACACATGTCAATAGTTGTAAGACGAAAGAATATATAATTTCTCTTTATCATTGAATGAAATTTAAAATTTTCTTTTTTTAATTTTTTTTTTTCTTTTCTTTATATAATTTTCAATCCCACAAATTCTTTTATTTTATTTTATAAATACAACCCATACCATTTCAATTCACAGATATTCTTTTTTAAAGTCGAAATAAATATATATTTGAAATTAGCCCAAACTTTTTTTTTTCAAAGCTAAAATGATACTTTATATATATACCAAAACTCTTATATTTACAATTTGTAAAAGAAAACAAAAAACATTATTATATTTAGAAAGAAAAAAGTTAGACACCAAAACTTATATTGAACAAAAATCCAACTATCTTTAAGACCAAACTCCAAATAACGTACCAAAAGCAAATGAGACACGTTAACCATTCTTGTTTGACATTGTTTCTTAGCATAACGCCAAAAAGATAATATAATCTATTTTTTTGTCGTCAACAAAAATATTAATTTTTTTTTTAGATTGCAATAAAAAAAATGTTTATGATAAAGAGGACCGACCTAATATAGTACGAGGTCTAAAGCAAAACTCTGATGTATTTTTTGAAAATTAATAAATAAATTATTAATATTTTTATTTAATAACTAGAAAAATTTCTTTAGTTAAAATTATTATATTTTCATATCTATTTTCTCTGTATTTTTTAAAAATAAAATAAGATTTTTCAATTATTATACAACAACATAAAGACTCATATATCTTTCTTCTTTTGGTTGAAGATTAAAACAGTGTGTATACATCACTCCAATAACTCATATTAACAATATGTTTACTAGTTCCATGATTTCTCAATTTATAATTAATATTTCTCATGTTAACGATGTGTTCACTATTTATTACATAATTTCTCAATTTATAATTAATATTTATCCGATCTCTACTATGTTAATTAACCAATTTACTAGAGCATTCACAATAATTTGCAACAAAAACAACATAAGATTTATTTTAGTCAAATCTATATCAATTAGTTTAATATTACCTATCTTCTACCGATCAATCTCTAAACTGTATAATATTTTCTATTTTACTTATTACGATTTAATAAAAGTTTCACTTCGGTATAATTTATATCTTTAAGTTAATATATATTTATTAAATTAATATCATTAATTTTTTTTTACGATTGATTTTGTATTGAGACAATATTAAATTTATATAATATTTTATCAATGTAAGTTTTTACAACAATAAAATGTACGTTCGACCTTGATCATCATACTATTATACAACATAACTATCTCACCTTATCCTTTTCTTTCAATTTTTACAATTTTGTGTGTTCAAATTAAACATATAAAAATATGGGACGAATGCAAGATTCAATACATCTAAAAATCATTAATATAATTCTAACACAAACTAAATGAATTTTTATAAAATTTACTAGAGAATAAAACTCTAATTGAGTAAAATGAATATATTATATAACTTATTTATCTGCATTATACGACTTACATATACAACATGTAAGTCCAATAAATTTTTTGTTGTCAGTCTACTTTGGACTTAATTTGAATGAATTGTGTAACAACCATTTCTTATTATTATTATTATTATATGTGTATTTAATATAATTGATAATTTTTAGTGTTACCTTAAAATTTATATTAATAATAAAAATTTATTCAATAGCACTATTTGTGTATATCACAATTAATTATCAATGTTATTGTAACACATTTTTTTTTCAAAACTTCCTAAACATTCTTATTGAACAATAAATATTATGTATACAAGTGAAGTGTTCCATACTTGCAGTTAACTATGGTGATTTAAGAGACTTTTGAGACTTTATCCACTGTCATTATTGATTGTTAAAACAGCTTTACAAGATATTAATTTTAAAGGTATTCTAGTTCCAAAAGGAATGAACATTCAAATTCCAATGCCAATATTGCATCAAGACTCAAGGCATGATGCACATAAGTTCAATCCACAAAGATTTGCAAATGGAGTCAAGGCATGATGCCATTTGGAATAGGGCCACGTGTATGTGTAGGACAACATTTATGATGAAGATTATTGCTCAAATTAATTTAAAAATGTGTGAAGATATACAGAACTTTAGGTTTGATTCGATTCGTCTTCATTAATTTTTTAATTTTATTTTTGAAGCGATATTAATTTGCATCATAATTAATTCACACAATTGTGAGATTTCGAGTTGGAACCCGAGACAAAATATCGAAGCTAACAATATCATATTTGCTATTTGAGTTAACATTTAAAAATTTCGTCTCTACTAATTTAATTAAATTTCGTCTCTACTAATTTAATTTTGTATAAATACAAAAAACGTTACTTAAATACATTATAAATTTAAAACATACAACATTTCAATTTTATATTTGTATTATTATGATGCATGGTAACCATGGCATTCAAAGATTAATATTTATAAGCAATGTTTAGAAGTTCAAAGATAAGTTTTTTAGGATTGGAGAGCATGACCATGTGATCTGAATCCTCAATTACTATGACATTAACATATGGGCCAGTTCTCTCAATTATCCACTCTTGAAAATGCTTTGTTAGCAAATTGTCATTTTCAGCTATGATGAAGACTTTAGGCACTTTTCCATTGTTGTCATTTGTAATTGTTGTTTGTTTCAACAATAAATCAACATCCTTCAGAAATGGAGGTAAAGGTCTTACCAAAGATAAACCAAGTGTCAAATCCTGTGTACAGAAATTGGATTTTACTTCAATAATAAACAAATCAATTTATTTTACATGAATGAAAAAATAAACATTAATATATTTTATATAAGATTTTAAATGGTTTGGAGTTTATATTCTAATCTTAAAAATTAAATTTTTAATAAAAAAATAGTGTAATTTTAAATTAAAAATTATTTCAAAATATTATATTTTTATTAAATGAAACAGAAAACTTAAACTATTTTCGTTAAATTGTAAATAAAGTCTTAATACAACTTAAATCTAATATCAGCATCTAGTAACTTAAAAATTGTAACTTTTCTAACATTTTTTAAAGCAAATCTATCAACTAAGTCTTCATATTGAATTATCTCCAAATTTTTTTGTTATATTATTAAAAATATAAATTTGGGTCCCTCATCAGAATAGTTGCTATGCAGTTGAATTTAAGACTGATCCTAATAATAAAATAAATGAAATACAAAAACTAACTCCTAAAACTTTTTGGGTGTTTCTTTTCTCACTCCTCAATATTTTTAAATACACAAAAATACATATTTGAATTGACTAATTCAAATATCTAAAATACATATTAGAGTTAATTAATTAATTTTTTTAAACATTATTTTGAAAAAACTTGAGGTGAGATAAGAAGTTTTGAAACTTTTTACCTGAAATGATGATAATTGGAGAATTGGCTTTCGTACCCCCCCATTTAAACTTATACCCCCCCAACTTAATTTTTTTTTGAGTGAAATACCCAAAATAACCCTAAAAAAACAGTAAAAGTCAAAATAAGAAAAAAAATAAAACACTTTACCCCCACACTTGAAAAATCCGGAAAAGTAAGTTTTTAGAGAAAAAAGTTTTTACTGGAAATTTCAAGAGGATTGAAATTTCCGGTAGTTCAAAATGCATACCGGAAATTTCAAAAACGAAATTTTCGGGAGGCAAATCGGAAATTTGAAAAATCCGGTAGTTCTAAATTCCCGAAAATTTCGTTTTTCAAATTTCCGGTATGCATTTTGAACTACCGGAAATTTCAATCCTGTTTGAAATTTCTGGTACACACACTGTGTAATTTTTATTTTTTTTTTAATTTTTTAATTTTTGTTTATTGAATTTTGTTAGTGAGGACCAGAGGAGGAAAATCTGACGGTGGTGATTATTTGCGAGTTCGGCCTCCTACACAATCAAATAGGAGAGCTGCTGTTGAAAAAAGGAGAAAGAGAAATGAGGAAAGGCAGGCGCCCCAGGATGAGCAGCCCCAGCAAAATCTTATGTTTGATGCAGAACAGGATGAGCAGCCCCAGCAGGATCATGTGTTTTATGATGAACATGATCAACAGCAGCAACAGTTTGATGATGAACATGGTCAGCAGCACCAGCCTGAAGAACCCATGTTACTTGGAGGTTCTTATGATCTTTCTGTCCTTACAGATTATGAGCATCATATTGCAATTAATGTGTGGAATGGACATGTTAGTAAATAATTTATTTTATTATATATTATAATATATTTGTAGTATAGGTTATTTTATTACACATTATAATTTATTTGTAGTATAAGATTATAATATATTTTTAATTGTGTTATTTTTAATTAAACAGGAAAGACGTGCCTTGAAAGTTGTTTCGAATGGCAAAAAACAAGACAAATTCATTGATATTAGTTATCATTTACCTGCTCAAATAGATCATTGGATTAATACATCTGAATTACGTCCTCTAAGAAGATGTAGTTTGCATATGATTGACGGTAATATGATATCTGCTTTTGCTGAGAGATGGCACGCAGAGACTAGTTCATTTCACCTGCCATTCGGTGAAATGACTATTACTCTTGACGACGTCAGGGGTCTTTTGAGCATCCCGTGTACTGGAGAGTTTTTCACACCTCCTGCAAATGTCAATGAAGATTTGGCAATTGCTGCTGCTGTTGAGTTGTTGGGGGTTACATATGATGAAGCTGTCATTGAGACTAGGACCAATAGCGGGGCCTCGTATAGTTTTGAGTGATGGAAAGAGGAATTTTTTAAGAAACTTCATGAACGAAGATATGACTGTGCAGCTAGGGCATATCTACTTCATTTGGTAGGATGTACCATTCTTGTGGATAAAAGTTTTACACTTGTATCTGCAAAATATCTCTTTCTATTTCAAGATCTTGATAGTTGCGGTAAATGGGCATGGGGACCGGCTGCACTTGTTGTGTTATATGACTATCTTAGAGATAGTACATTGCCTGCAACCAAACAGATTGGAGGATATTTGTCTTTATTTCAGGTACTATATATTTATTGTATTTATTATACTTATCATTATTTTTTTAATTATTTCATCACCTTAATAATTTTACTACATTTCAATTATTTACAGACTTGGATTTATGAACATTTCCCTGATATTTGTAAACGGGATATGGATGAGCATATTTCCTCGATGCCACGGATGTTTCGTTGGACGGCAAAACAAACATCTGGGAATGTGGCATATTACAGGGCAAAGTTGGATGCTTTGAGGGATACGGATATTATCTGGGCACCAGATTACGATCAGAACGCTGTGACACGATTTCAGTCTGTGTCATTATTTACAGGATACATTCGTTGGTGTTTCACGATGGTTCCGTATTTACCTGAGAGGTGCATACGGCAGTTTGGGTATACTCAACACATTCCTCCTACACCACCGATGCTTGTTGCACGTGATGTCGACGTTGAATGGAGTATGTACCGGAATTCTGTACGATCACTTCGAGCTAGATTGCATCCAGCTGCATATCCACATGAGTGTGTTGAGGGATACATCCAGTGGTATTATAGGATATCTCATCCTCGGATGATCCCTTATGTTGCTGCATATGCTGGTCCTAGTTATGATGCTGATGCTGGTCCTAGTCATGATGCTGATGCTGGTCCTAGTCATGATGCTGATGCTGGTCCTAGTCATGATGCTGATGCTGGTCCTAGTCATGATGCTGATGCTGGTCCTAGTCATGATGCTGATGCTGGTCCTAGTCATGATGCTGATGCTGGTCCTAGTCATGATGCTGATGCTGGTCCTAGTCATGATGCTGATGCTGGTCCTAGTCATGATGCTGGTCCCGATACTAGTTGTACACGGTGTCACGCAGTTGGTGGTCTTATACAGCAGAGTTTAGATTTGCATATGGGTGGTCCTGAAGATGAGATGCGTGTCTTATTGGAGAGAGCTTTATATATTTCTAGAGGAGGAGATTATCAGTAGTATCATAGTTGTATTATTCAGACTTATTTTATTATTCGTGGGTTATTTGTTATTCAGACTTATTGTATTAGCGACTTATTCAGACTTATTTATTAGCGATTTATATATTTATTAGATGATTGTTATTATTCAGACTTAATTAATTAGTGACTTATTTATTATTCAAAGTTATTATTAGCGACTTATTTATTATTCAGAGTTATTATTAGCGACTAAATTCCAAACAACATTTAAAGCGGCAATCCTATCATTTAAAGCAACATACAAATTAAAAGTGGTAAGCATCTAAATTTAAAACAACATTTAAAGTGTCAATCATATAATTTAAAACAACATACAACTCAAAAGTGTCAATCATCTGCCAAAGACATATAATCTGAATTATTTTCTAAATCTAAAGAACCCCAATGTTGTAGACGTCCTGCATAAGCGATAGCCCATGATGTAGATTTATCGCTACGATGCTTCTTCCAATGCCATGCAAGTGGAGGTAACGAACATGCAGATTTCAATTTAACTTGAACCCAATGATTTTCGTTAACAAAACCAATGCTGATAACACGATCACGTGACAAATCTCCATTATGTGCACCCCTCAATGGGAAAAAAGTCAAACAAAAAGTTTTTGCTAATGTAACAAGAACGAGATTATATTTTGTTGCTATCACGTAACCCATATCAGGAATGGTCATCCACTTCTCGTTAGCTTGGTTTTCCAACTCAGTTACAAGTAAAGACTCTGTCACTTCTTGCAAACGTTCCTTGAATAATGCAACATATAAATCAGGTTTGGACTTAATCTCTGTATACAACTGCCGACGTATAATGCTCAAGTATTCTTCACCATGACCAAGTAAAGCAGCAATAGCACAATATCCACAGTTTCCATCAGCTTTAACATTAACTATGTCTTCAATATATGGATGAATTAAAGAAGGAAACTC
>NC_021166.2:61450176-61456008 GCF_000331145.2 Cicer arietinum | reverse complement strand
TTATTCAGCGATTTATTCAGCGATTTATTATTCATCTGCCAATCATATCATTTAAAACAAAATACAACTCAAAAGTATCAATCATCTGCCAATCATATCATTTAAAACAAAATACAACTCAAAAGTATCAATCATCTGCCAAAGACATATAATCTGAATTATTTTCTAAATCTAAAGAACCCCAATGTTGTAGACGTCCTGCATAAGCGATAGCCCATGATGTAGACTCATCGCTACGATGCTTCTTCCAATGCCATGCAAGTGGTGGTAACGGACATGCAGATTTCAATTTAACTTGAACCCAATGATTTTCGTTAACAAAACCAATGCTGATAACACGATCACGTGACAAATCTCCATTATGTGCACCCCTCAATGGGAAAAAAGTCAAACAAAAAGTTTTTGCTAATGTAACAAGAACGAGATTATATTTTGTTGCTATCACGTAACCCATATCAGGAATGGTCATCCACTTCTCATTACCTTGGTTTTCCAACTCAGTTACAAGTAAAGACTCTGTCACTTCTTGCAAACGTTCCTTGAATAATGCAGCATATAAATCAGGTTTGGACTTAATCTCTGTATACAACTGCCGACGTATAATGCTCCAGTATTCTTCACCATAACCAAGTAAAGCAGCAATAGCACGATATCCACAGTTTCCATCTGCTTTAACATTAACTATGTCTTCAATATATGGATGAATTAAAGAAGGAAACTCGTGGAAATATTTTTTAACCTGGTGGGAGACTTGTTTGGATGCTTGATGGGAGACTTGTTTGGATACCTGCTGGGAGACTTGAGTATCAACATGCTCAAAGTATGATGGGTCGCGATATACGTCATATCCCTTCGGCTTATTGCCTTTTTTCTTAACACCACCTTTTGTTTTGATTTTATCCACTGGTGCACACATTGATGTTGTCTCCGGATATGCTATTTCACGCAACTTGCTCTTTAAAGCCCTTCTTCCAGCAATATTAAGTGTTTTCCATTTTTTCCAAATTATATCCATCTCCGATGTAATGTCCAACTCTGAATCATTTGTCAACTGGTCATTCTCTTGATCACTATTCAAGGTTAATTTCCTCCAATGTATATGAACAGCATCTAATGGGATTGGAACACCTTTCATCTTGTATCCTGCTAACTCACATGCACAAGGTAATCCATGAGTCTTTCTAAGTATACAACAACACACATCTTTGTCGTTACCGACATAACTGACTCTCTTGTATTCTTCAACAATATCACCTAAGGCTTTCTTGGATACCACCCAAGTCAATTTCTCAAAGAATGGATTGTTGTGTATATGCTCTTTGCGACCTTTACTTATCTCAAATGAACCTTTGATCTTAATAATTTGAAACTTCAACATGTCATTCATACCATTCCATGCCTTACAAAAATCTCCTTTACTGTGTTCCAAAAATCTCTTCAATGACCAATGAGCAGACTCAACCCTAATATTTAAACAAAAAAAATACAAAATGTGAAGTAATGATCATATATCATGCATAAATCATATATCATATATCATACAAAATGTGAAATTTTAATGACATACCTATTAGTCGTAGTATTTCCTAGATGCAATACTCGATTGGTCCATGCTTCAACAAATCTTTCCTTATGAGGATTCAACCATGTGTCTCTGACGTAGTCAAAGAAAATAATATTATCGACACATGCTTGCTCAAATACTTGCAAAAGTTCCTCGTACTCCTTCTCTTCAGAACAATAAACAATTTTCCTCCACAACTCAAGAATGGGTTCTTGCATGTCTTTCTTTAATATATACTGTTTGCATTTGGCTCCAACATTTTTGTTAATATGAAGTTGGCAAAGTAAATTTGTTGAAGATGGAAATACAACTTTAATTGCATTCATTAAAGCCAGTTCTCTGTCAGTCACAATCACCTGAGGAAATGGCGTGTTTGAAAAAAACAACTCTTTTAACTTCTCCAATGCCCACCAAAAGTTGTCTTGACGTTCAGAATCCATATAAGCAAATGCAACATTAAATGTCAACCAAGTTGAAGTTACACCAACAATTTCAAACAACGGTAACCTATACTTGTTGGTTTTGTAGGTGCTATCCATGATCAATACAAGAGGGAACATGTTAAGCAAAGTTATGGAATCTGTGTGCGTCCAAAACATATCCCTCACAACGTTGGAGTCCTCATGAGTCCTACTCCAACAAGTATATTTCTCAGCTTCAAGTAACTTCAACAAATGTTGCATATCAGTTCTAGGTCCCATCAAATTCTTCCTGTATGTACTTCGTCGCTTGTAAATTTGATAGATACTAGTCACATTCTCCGTATCTCGATCTCTCAAAGATGACAAGATATGTCTCGGTGCAACGTGATACTTTGTCAACTCGTCAACATGTTTCTTATCTTCTTCTGTTAAGCGTCCCATAAATGCATTATTCTCAAAAGTAGCTACTAACTCATGGTTGTGAAGTCCACAGATTAAACTAATAATCCATCCTTCATCATTTTTCAGTGGTCTCGATCTAAGTTTAAACGGACATCCACACTTTTTAGTTGAAGTACCTGTGTCATTTTTATTTGACTTATATTGTCCACCTCTATCACAACCAAGAATTAATTTTGACTTTCTTCCTCTCTTTCCAGTCTCTAAGTCTGATCGAGTAATGATAACTGCTACTCGATTTTGTCGACCTATCTCTCTTGCCCATGATATGACAGCTTCTCGTGACTCAAAAATTTGATCAGTTGTAAATGCTTCAGTTAAATCTATAAATACTGGTTGTGTGTTTTCCATCCCTAGTTCAAAAAAACAATTCAAATAAAATAACAAACAAATTAAAAACATATTCAAAAAAAAAAAAATTAAGTGCCGGATTTTTGAAATTTCCGGATTAACTACCGGAAATTTCTAAAAACCAAATTTCCGGTGAACAAAATATGACTACCGGATTTTTCAAAATTTTTGAAATTTCCGGTAGCTTCCGGAAATTTGAAATTTCCGGTATTGAAAATACAACTACCGGAAATTTCATTGACCAAATTTCCGGTAACAATTATAACTACCGGTAATTTTGATGCAAAAATTGACTTACCGGAAATTTCAACAAGGTTCAGATTTTAGAGTAATTTTTTTTAACTGCTCATGTGAATGAATTTTTTAAGGATAAAATTGGATTTTTAACAAATTGGAGGTACAAGTTTAAATGGGGGGTACAAAAGCCAATTTTCTGATAATTGGTACATTCTAGATGTTATCAATTTAAGTCCATCAGATGAGAGAATTGGAACTTTGTTTGGCCCATCAAAGATGAAATATTGTGTGTCTAAAGCAGAGCCCACTCTTCTCCTTCGCTATAAGATCCACACAAAAATTATATTCCTCAAATGGTCTTGGTTCACAATAGTATAATTTAGTAATGTATTAATTGATGCATTTATAATTTAGAGCAACATATTTCATTAAATTAAGAATAAAAAGATAAAAAATCATGTTAATATTATCTTATTAAACTTTTAATTAATGGTATATACACATGTAGTCAAGACAAAATTACATTATGTAAAATAGTTTTAAAACCACATTTAATTACATCACACTATATAGATATTTGTGTTGGTATTTAAAAAAATAAAATTGTGACATGACACTATTCAAATATGATTTTATGTATTCATATATAATTTTATTTTTATGTTGTTACTATATAATTATTAAACTGATAAATAAAATAGTGCTTTAATAAATCGACATGACAAATAAAGAAATGATGGAGATAAATTATAACATGAATTTAATAATGTTTTCTTATATGTTTGACTTCATATTTAAAATCCTAAATCTTAAATATCATAATTTTAAGATGCATATGTTTTTGGATTTGTAAATTTTCTGCATAGGGACAATCATGTAGACATGTTTGATATGGAGTTTCATATTATGATTAGATTGACCACGTTAAGAATTTATATTTTAGATTTAATTTGTTAAAATAGAAACGTGGATTGTATGGAATTTGATCTAACTAATTAAGTTACATAACTTCGTTACATGTGTGATTATTTGATTGATGAGATTCAGAACTCAACACTTACAAATTATTGATGAGATTCAGAATTCAACTCTTACAAATAAAAGTCCAACTCGATATTTTCGTTGTTGTAAAGTGTATATTGTGAATAGTATCATAGTACACAAAGTTTATTGATGTTTAGTGTCTGTGAATATTGTAAATTTTGAACTATTAAGTCGATTCACACTCAATTTTTTTTTTTTTTTACTTTATAAATTTTCACAATTTTGTTTTTAATTCTTATAAAAATTTCATCTATTTTTTATCATAATTTTTTTTAGTCCTTGATTTAAAATCAACTCTTGGATATTTTTCAAATTTTTGAATACTATTTTTCTATAATGTTTATGGTATTATAAGAAAATTTTCAGTAAAATTTTATATTTTTTTTATCAAGTGATAAATTAAATATGCATTTGTGAGAGTGAAAGACTTAAAAATTCATATTTAATTTATCATTTATTAAACAAAATTAATTTTTTTGTAAGATACGTTGATTTAAAGTCGGTGACAAAAAATAAATCAAAAAATTTTAAGAAACTAAAAGTTAGAAATTATCTTATAAAAGCAATCCAAAATAGTGAAATTGATATGCAAAATACCTCTTCAAGAAAAGCAGGGTAAGTGAGATTTTGAGTGACAACAGTTGCAGTGATGAAAACTGCAACATAGATTTTGTGATAGTAATTTTCCATAGCAATAGACAGAGACAACCCTCCAAGACTATGACCAACAAGAATCACTTTTTCATCATGAGGAATTGATTCCATGAATGTCATCAAAGGTTGATGGTATTGAGAAATTGAATGAACCTCTTGCATTTGCTTTGGATTGATGCCAGAAGCAGCCATGTCTAGAGTTGTCACTTTATGACCAAATGATTTAAGCTCACTTGCAACCTTATACCAACACCATGCACCATGGATGGCTCCATGAATCAATACAAAGTGTTTGAACATCTTCAATATTCAATGTTGATCTTGTCTATGTAAGATTTATGGGTCACATATGTAATTAATTAATAAAGTGTGTTAGGGTCATTATATAATTAGCCAATGAACTAGGGGTCAAATAATATATAATAGTTTATGGCTAAAGAGCATAATAGTTATGAAAATTAATAGAGTAGATACCAGACAGTTTCTAATTTAATGAGGGGCTGAATTGGAAATACTGCAATTTGGGATATAACTAATAATAGTTATATATAGGGGTAATGGTCCCCAAGGCAAACACAATAAGACTATTCAGTTTCAAAACCCTAAAGGAGAAAACTCTCTGGTTCTCTCTATCCCCATCAAGAGAGCAAGGTCTTCAGGGTGTTTTGCTGAGGAAGATCACCCAACCCATTGGCTCTATCATCATCATCCTAGGATTTCATCAAATGGCAATTCCCACAGGTACGCTTCCGCCTTTGGTCATTCATCATGTAATTGACATGGATTATTAACAATTGGTATCAGAGCCTACCATGTTTAATTCATGATGAAATTCAGTTATTGCCTTGGTTTTGAAATTCAATTTGGGATTGAGATTTAATAGTTTTCGAATTAGCCATTGATTGATATTTCTCAATTCCTATATACTTAGGGTTTATTTTTTTTATTTTTTTTTTATTTTTTGGTAAAATTATGATATATGGATATTTGGTATTTGTGTAATTAAGACCTGTGGTGTGATGCTGATGTTAGTGGTCTGAGGCAACTCAATCCAGGATACCTTTCACCCTCCCTTGTGCATGTGTTTAACCGAATATGAAA
>NC_021166.2:61418388-61449518 GCF_000331145.2 Cicer arietinum | reverse complement strand
TTGTTGAGATGGAAAAACGCTTTGTAAAAAGTGATAAGGCTGAAACAAGTTCTTTGCTTCAGAATTTAATTTCCATGAAGTATCAAGGCAAGGGAAATATAAGAGAGCACATTATGATGATGTCCAACATTGCTTCTAAGCTTAAAGGTCTAAAGCTTGAGTTGTCAGATGACTTACTCATTCATTTAGTATTGCTGTCTCTTCCTTCGCAATTCAGTCAGTTTAAGGTGACTTATAATTGTCAAAAGGAGAAATGGACTCTTAATGAGCTCATTTCATTATGTGTGCAAGAAGAGGACAGGCTGAAGCAAGATAGGACTGAAAGTGCTCACTTTACTAGCATCTCTAAAGACAAGGGCAAAAGGAAAAGAATTGAGGAGCCCAAGAACAAAGCTGCTGCTAAGGGTCCAGAACAAAAGAAGCAGACTAAGGATAACAACTGCTTCTTCTGCAGGAGTTCTGGACACGTGAAGAAGGATTGTGCCAAATATCACGCTTGGCGTGTTAAGAAAGGTATGATTCTGTCTTTGGTCTGTTCTGAGGTTAATTTAGCTTCAGTACCTGGAAACACTTGGTGGTTAGACTCTGGTGCAACTACTAACATCAGTGTTTCAATGCAGGGTTGCCTGAACTTCCGAAAGCCTAGTGATACTGAAAGATGCATCTATGTAGGAGATGGGAAGAAGGTAGAAGTTGAAGCCATAGGAAAATTTAGATTATTATTAAGTTCCGGTCATTATTTGGATTTAAAAGACACTTTTGTTGTACCGTCATTTAGACGGAATTTGGTCTCTATTTCTTATTTGGACAAATCAGGATATTATTGTTCATTCGGGAATAAAGAATTTACTTTGTCTTTAAATTCGAATGTTGTTGGAACCGGTTTACTTTCTGGTTATGATAATCTTTATTTGTTGGAAACTGTGGCTAACTATAATGAAACCTTGAATGTGGAATCACGTGGTACTAAGCGGAAAATTGACAATTTCAATTCAGGAGTGCTTTGGCACAAGCGTCTAGGTCACATCTCTAAAAATAGAGTTGAACGACTTGTGTCAGATGGAATTTTAGATTCCATTGACTTCACAGACTTTAACGTTTGTGTAGCATGCATTAAAGGAAAACAGACTAAAGATAAGAAATTAGGCGCATATAGAGCTACAGACGTCTTAGAATTGATACATACGGACATCTGTGGGCCATTTCCAACTCCTTCTTGGAATGGTCAACAATATTTTATATCATTCATAGACGATTATTCTAGATATGCCTACCTTTACCTAATTCACGAAAAGTCCCAATCAATAGACGTGTTCAAATCCTTTAAAGCAGAAGTTGAGAATCAACTTAATAAAAGAATTAAAAAGGTCAAATCTGATCGTGGTGGTGAATACTACGGCAGATATGACGGTTCAGGTGAACAACGTCCGGGACCATTTGCCAAATACCTAGAGGAATGTGGAATCGTCCCACAATACACTATGCCGGGGTCACCCAGCATGAATGGTGTAGCTGAAAGACGAAACAGGACTCTTAAGGATATGGTAAGGAGTATGATTTGTCATTCCACCTTGCCAGAGTCACTCTGGGGAGAGGCATTAAAAACAACAGCATACATTCTTAATAGAGTACCAACTAAGGCAGCGGCTAAAATACCTTATGAGCTTTGGATTGGGCGTAAGCCTAGCCTGAAGCACTTTCATGTTTGGGGATGTCCAGCTGAGGCAAGGCCTTATAGGCCGAATGAAAAGAAATTTGAACCCCGAACAATTAGCAGCTATTTTATAGGGTACTCAGAAAAATCAAGGGGCTATAAATTTTATGATCCTAATTTGAGAACAATTTTTGAGACGGGAACGACAACGTTCTTTGAGGATATTGAGTTTAGGGGGAAGATTAAGGTTAAAGATTTTGTCTTTGAGGAAGAATCGGTAATAATTCCAGAACTGATTCTTCCACTAGTTGACATTCCCATTATTGAACAAACTCAAGATGATCTGGTTTTTCAGGAAGAGCAAAATCGAGATCAAATTCAAGATCCTCAAGAACAAGTGCCTCAAGAGCCAGCTCCATTGCGGAGATCCACTAGAGAAAGGAAAAATGCTATTTCGGATGATTATGTAGTATTTATCAATGAGGTGGAGGAAAATGTTGGCATGACGGAAGACGACCCGGTCAACTTTCATCAAGCCATGCAAGATTCTCGTTCAGATAAGTGGATCGAAGCAATGAATGAGGAGTACAAGTCTATGCAAGACAATTCAGTTTGGGAACTTATCCCATTACCTGAAGGAAAGAAACCCATTGGTTGCAAATGGATTTTTAAAACCAAGCGGGATTCCAATGGTAATGTGGAGAGATATAAGGCACGTCTTGTAGCTAAGGGTTATACTCAAAAGGAAGGGATTGATTATAAAGAGACTTTCTCTCCGGTTTCATCGAAGGACTCTTTAAGAATAATCATGGCTCTTGTTGCTCACTTTAATTTGGAGCTTCATCAAATGGATGTAAAAACAGCTTTTCTCAATGGCGACATTGATGAGACGATCTATATGGTGCAGCCAGAAAACTTTGTGTTGGGAGACCCAAAGAATATGGTGTGCAAACTAAGAAAATCCATTTATGGGCTAAAACAAGCTTCTCGTCAATGGTACCATGACCCAAAGAATATGATGTGCAAACTAAGAAAATCCATTTATGGGCTAAAACAAGCTTCTCGTCAATGGTACCATAAATTTCATCAAGTAATTCTCTCATTTGGTTTTGAGATGAATACAGTTGATGATTGTGTGTATCATAAGTTCAGTGGGAGCAGACATATTTTCCTGGTCTTGTATGTTGATGACATACTGCTTGCCACTAACGATATAGGCATATTGCACGAAACTAAGAAATTTCTATCAAAGCATTTTGAGATGAAAGATCTTGGTGACGCCTCTTTTGTATTAGGAATTCAGATACACCGAGACAGATCTCGAGGTATTCTTGGATTGTCACAAAAGAGCTATATCGATAAGGTTCTCAAAAGGTTTGGGTTACAGGATTGCAAACCAGGGGACACCCCAGTTGCTAAGGGAGACAAGTTTAGTCTCAAACAGTGCCCTAAGGGAAGTTTGGAAATTCAAGAAATGCAAAAGATCCCTTATGCTTCAGCTGTAGGAAGTCTTATGTATGCCCAAGTATGTACGCGTCCAGACATAGCGTTCATAGTAGGGATTTTAGGCAGATATTTAAGCAATCCAGGTCTTGACCATTGGAAAGCAGCCAAGAGGGTCATGAGATATTTGAAGAGAACAAGAAACTACATGCTCACATATAGGAGGTCAGACCAGTTAGAGATCACTGGGTACTCTGACTCGGATTTTGCGGGATGCCAAGACAGCTTAAGATCAACTTCAGGCTATGTCTTTCTGTTAGCTGGTGGAGCAGTTTCTTGGCGTAGTGCCAAGCAAGGTCTTACTGCTTCATCAACCATGGCAGCAGAATTCGTAGCAATTCATGAGGCATCTGACCAGGGCATTTGGCTGAGAAATTTTGTCACGGGGCTGCAAATAGTTGAAGGGATTGAAAGACCACTCAAGTTGTATTGTGACAATAGATCAGCAGTCCTGTATTCTAACAATAATAGGAGCTCAACCAAGTCAAAGCACATTGACATTAAGTTCCTAGTTGTTAAAGAGAAGGTACAAAGTGGACAGATATCCATAGAACACTTAAGGACAAACTCCATGATTGCGGATCCACTCACTAAAGGTCTACCACCCAAGGTCTTTCATGAGCACACTGCTCACATGGGTGTGCTACAGCTTGAGGAACCTTGATTTTAGTGGGAGTTTCGTCCATTATGTAATTCATGTTCTATGTTTAATTGTAAAGTACAAATACATTGTATTTGGACTTTCTGATCAGAAATAAAGTTTAAAGTATTCAGTTTTTGGTTACTTTGTACATTTAAGTTATGGTATGATCTCATTCGATAAAGTAGGACCAGTTGAAAATTGACATGCATTGACCAACTTCATGTAATTTTCATGCTACACTTTTCATAATGGGTCTATGTCATTTAGTTGTGTCAGTACGGGTGATCATTGATGGGTTTAGTTATGCTTATTATGACGAAAGCCTCTTTGGTTCCATGTGCTGATATGATTAATGGACGGGACAATTTGGATTATACTCAAGGTAATTATAATGACATTTTTGACGTCATAAAGTCTAACACACTCCTAAGGATACATGTGTGACCAGTGGGAGATTGTAAGATTTATGGGTCACATATGTAATTAATTAATAAAGTGTGTTAGGGTCATTATATAATTAGCCAATGAACTAGGGGTCAAATAATATATAATAGTTTATGGCTAAAGAGCATAATAGTTATGAAAATTAATAGAGTAGATACCAGGCAGTTTCTAATTTAATGAGGGGCTGAATTGGAAATACTGCAATTTGGGATATAACTAATAATAGTTATATATAGGGGTAATGGTCCCCAAGGCAAACACAATAAGACTATTCAGTTTCAAAACCCTAAAGGAGAAAACTCTTTGGTTCTCTCTATCCCCATCAAGAGAGCAATGTCTTCAGGGTGTTTTGCTGAGGAAGATCACCCAACCCATTGGCTCTATCATCATCATCCTAGGATTTCATCAAATGGCAATTCCCACAGATACGCTTCCGCCTTTGGTCATTCATCATGTAATTGACATGGAATATTAACGGTCTATCCATAGTTATTGTCTTTAAAATAAATACTTGAGTTTTGTTTTCCTAAATGTGTTTAGGCTAATTATTTTCCCCATAAATCATTTCTAAACTAAATATTAATTAAATGAAAGGCAAGTAAAATATTATATAGTATGTACACACCTAACAACCTTTTGAAGTCAATATTTGTTTAAAAATTGTGCAATCGTCTTAACTTTTATTTAAAAATTCAAGTGACTAACCACATGTTAAAAAAGGAATTAATTTTATATTTAGTTTATAGTGATAGATGAACTCATTCAAATCGATTTAAATATAAAAAATGCAAGCTCATTTAAATAATAAAAAAATCACACGAAGTTTAAATATTTTATTGAAAGTTTTTTTAACTTTCTTTTGAGAATATCGCACATAACAATTTCAAAATATTTTGATGTTTATATTTTAGTATGTTATATATTATATGTTTCGACGTTGTTTAAGTTGTAATATGTTTTTGATATTAAATATATGCAATTATATTGGTTAAAATCGAAAGAACCTATTGAGTCAATTCATGTTTTATTGGATTAGACAGAATCAGAGTTTTTAAAAAGCAATTTAAACTAAAGTGAATTAAAAGCAATTTAAACCAAAGTGAATTATATGTTATTCTAATATTTATAATATTTAGATAAAATGACTAATTGCGTAAAAATATATCCAAACCTAATATCATATGGTATGTGCCGCTGAAAAATATAATGTGTTACGTCATTACGATGAGATAAATGTAATTCCATTTATAAATATTTAATTAGACTTTTGAAAGTTTTTATTTGATAATAATTATCATGTTAACAAACAGCTCTTTTATTCTCTTTATAACTACTCATGCTTTTTCAAATGATCATTTAAGTGCAAAAGTTTAGAGAAACAACCACATGCACGGATTCATTGTAATTTTGTTATTTTATTTTAATCAATTTGTAAAATTGATCACTTTATTTTAAAATTTTGTAAAATTGATCACTTTATTTTAAAATTCAACAATTTTGGTTAGTTTTTCAAATCTTTTAACTTAAAAAAATAGTGATTTGATATATTTTAAATAATGTAACATATAATCTCATAATTTAAAGTCATCTAGATGCATTAATTATTTATAAATTATTAACTAAATTACAACACTGCATAATTTTAACAGTTCAAAATAAAGTTTTTAGAGAATTTAATTGCAATTTATTAAGAATTAATTATTCAACATCATTATATCATTTGTCACGTCGTTTAAAATATATCATATCATTATTTTTTTTATTAAAAAATTCAAATCAAAATTGTTGATTTTTAAAATAGGATGACCAATTTCGCGAATGAGTAAAAATAAAGATAAAAAATATAATTAAACTTTTATTATTATTATTATTATTATTATTATTATTATTATTATTATTGTTATTATTTTTATTATTTTTATTATTATTATTATTATTATTATTATTATTAATTATTATCAACTACATATCAAATAGAGGGAACAACACTTCTATATTGAAATAGAAGAATGAAGAAAGTTAAAACAACAGGGACACTTCGATTATTCTTATTAAATCGAATTTGCAATCATAGATCATAATTGAAATAATATAATTCCAGTCCATATTCATTTGTTTTTGGCACATGCACAAATATCATATTATATAATTTATTATGATTAAATTTAATTAAGGACTAGTATTTTTGTGCAATCTTTAGAAGAAAAGAACTAAGCTTCTTTGGTTGAGAGAACATGACCACGTGATCAGAATTCTTTATGAATGTCACTTTAGCAAATGGAGCACTTTTCTGAATCATCCACATTTGTAAATCCTCTCTTATCAAATTGTCTCTTTTGCTTATAATAAAAATTTTAGACACCCTTGAATTTTTGTGGTTGGTAATTGTTGTTTCTTTCAACGATAAGTTAACATCTTTATAAATTGGTACGGGTTTCACCAAGGACAATGCAAGGGTCAAATCCTACACATTACAATTTGGAGTTAGTTTTATTAATATGAAAAATCATTTAATTTTTTTTGAAAAAAAAAAGAAAAAAATTGTTAAATGAATCAAGGTTAAATGAATCAAGGTCTAAATTATCAGGAAAAAAAACTTTGTGTCCATTAAGGAAGTGTTTCTTCTAGCCACCTGCAAGATAGTAACTAATAATTCTTCAAACCATACTTTATTTATTTTTTAAGTGAAAATATATTGACACCACTTTCCTTAGCATTTTAAAGCATACTTTAATTTAATTTAATACAACAATTAATTTGCATTCATATAATCAATGAGATTCTTTTTGTCTTATAAGAGATGATAAATATTATCATAATTAACTCACACAAAATGCGAGGTTTTTTATTCGAATTCATGACAAAATGTCTAACCTATTAAGGACACATAATGCCTTATTTTAGATGAGTAGAAATGGAAGTACATATGTCGGTTTTTACGGCACTCATACTGATACATGACAAACAACATCGGTTAATGTTAGTAATTAGTGTGATTAATATTGTTAGTATTTGGTCCGTAAGTTCTAGTTTAACTAACAAATGTCGATATTATTAGGTTGAACGTTTTGTCTCGGATTTGAACCCGGAACACAGTTAATTATGATAGAATTTATTAGTATTTGACTAAGAACGAGTATTGAACACTCAGCCTCATTATTATACCTGAATACTTTTTAACTATAAATGTGAGAATTATAAACAACAACTCAAAAACAATGATGCATTTAACAAAGTTGATAATTAAACTTAATAATTTATAAAATAATCTAAGGAATTCTTAATAATAGTCTATTTATGGACTATTTCTATGAGGATTTCAGTTAAAAAATAAATATAAAGTGTGAGCTTTTGTGTTATAGAGAAAACATTAGTAAAAACCTAAACAGTGACAAAAAAAATTAAATATATAAAAAATATGAAATTTATCTTAATTGCATTTCTCTAGTAGTGAAATTAACAAATTACCTCTTGAAGAAGAAATTACCTCTTGAAGAAGATTTGGATAGGTGAGATTTTGACTAAGCACATATGCAGTAACAAAAATTACAACTGAGATTTTATTTGAGAATTTTTCCATAGCAACAGAAGTGGATACTCCACCAAGACTATGGCCCACAAGAATCACTTTTTCTTTTAGAGGAAGAGATTCCATAAATGTCATCAAAGGTTCATAATATTTTGAAATTGAATGAATCTCTTGCACTTGTTTTGAATTGATATCTGAAGCACCCAATTCAATAGTTGTAACATTATGACCAATTGATTTAAGTATAGTTGCCACTTTATACCAACACCATGCACCATGGCTAACCACCATGAATTAGCACAAAGTGCACACTATTAACACAAATTAAAGGATAAATTAGAATACACAAGAAAATAATTTGCACAAAATGCTTCTCCCTTTTGATCATCTTGTCAATTTTCGCTTTTTCATATATTTTCCTTTTTAATAGCTATTCCTACTTATATGCACATGTTTTAAGCTAATTAATTATATTATTCTTGGTTTATTTTATATTTTAAATATAATTCATTTCTCCTTTATATTAAAAGAACCAATTTAGTGAAAGCAACTATACGAAATATAATTTTATTATTCTAGGGATTAATTTATTGCAAGTGTGCAACATATCCATGATTAAAAGTCAATGCTATTTAAAAAATTACCGAGTATATTAATTTAGTTAGGTGAAAATCAATTATTTAGCTTAGGTGCCTCAATCTTCATGCTTGGCTGGAATGAATCTTACCACTAAGAAAAAAGTTGAATTGCCCTCTTGCAGTATGTGATGAGAGCAATTAGCTTGTGTTAGTCCTTATTGAAATCTTTTTGGCTACTTTATGAAAGACTTCCTAAAAAAAATCTTAGAACAAAGAATGTTTTACTTATTGAACTATAGGGCGTCATTTTTCATATTCATATGGTAATATTTGACTGTGATTCTAGAAAATTATTCTCATTATGTTGTTAAAATGATTCTGAACCGACATACCTTCATTTTTAATCTTCAACCTTTTTTTAAAGAAGTCATTTTTTTTATCCACTCAAATTAAATTGAGTGGATATTTCAAGTAATCAGCGCAAAACCTATTCATGTGCTAATACATTAGCTAGCATTTACAGTCCAAACTCCAAAACCATCTTTTGCCCACTGTTTTCCATTGATGGTAAAGAGGCTTTTACTTTCTATGTTACAAATATTCTCAAGGAAATGAGTGAACTGTGTATTCCTAGTGGCAGAATAAAAGTATGAAAGTTTCATTGCTATTTATATGTCAGCATGTTTAAATATTTTTCTTGTCCCGTTTGACTATTTTAAAGTAATCAGTACTATGCTCTGCCTTTAGCAGCATAATAGGTGTGGTTGATAATGATGAAAGTTGAACTCATAAAATGAATAATATTAACATATGGTAATTCAATTGAAAACATTGAAATAGGGGGAGGGGTAATCTTCTTACTTTTAAAGGTAGATACTTTATTTTATTTTATGCTGCAATATAATGCTGGAAACGTTGCTGATGAGAGGTTTTCTATATTACTCCATTGCTCTCAGTGGTGGAGGATCAACTACAGTTGCACCGGTACATGATGGTTATGTTCTTCAAAAGGTATTTATGTTTAATGCATCAAATAGAATTCACTTGTCATGTAATTGAATTGATTCATATTTTCATTTAATTAAACTCTATATTTACACATCTTTTATCATATAGATAGTAGAAAAGGCATATAGAAGGTTCACTGGAGAGGTTTATAGAAGGCTCTAGAGAAGAAAATATTTTGAACTTGTATTGCTTATAATTGAGCAATCAAAGATATGTTGTGCATGGGGTTCTGACTAAATGATTCTCTTCAATAAGGAGACGTGCATTGGAAGCACACTGTTGTATAAGTAGAAGTAACATAGATATATGAAATGCAAGCAGGGCTGACCTAAGAGTGAGTGCCATAAGTTAAATTTGAGAGATACCTTTTTGCTTTAAGTTGAGTCCTTTTGCTTGCAGGATTGACAAACAATACTACCTTCTAAGTGAAAATTGGAGAATATACCATACCACAAGTCTCGTTTTTTAGTGTCTTGGGTCTATAAAAAAACAAGTGATATAGGCGAATGTCAACCATTGGATTCACGCATTGTGGATGAAATAGAAAAATCCTTTAGTTGTAAGACTAGCAATGCTGTAGAAAAAAGTAGAGGTAGTTTCTATTGTAAAAAATATTGCAGAATATCTTAGGTGGTTTGGACATTTGTGAAGAAGATAATAGAAACATAAATCACCATCACCTGGAGGATAGTCCATTAGTTAGATGAAGATGAAGACCAAAGTCATATGATTTAGATATGGTTTATGGTAGGATATTATATATAGCACTTTTTGATCATTGTAGCTGATCCCACCTAGATGGGAAGCTTTGGTTATTATGATTTTGTAAAAAAAACACAGATGATAATTAAAATTTATAAAAGAGGGGCCATGTAAATGTGAGGCACTGATTTTTGCGGGAGTTAACAAACTAATGCTTCTTTATGTGTGCCCTGCTTATTCATTATGTCTTTCATTCTGCTTTACATTTCTACCATGGCATTTATAATTGAGATTTGGCGAATACTGACCTTTGTTTCTGATCATATCTTCTACTATTCTCACAACACAAGGCTGTGGCAACATCTCCAATTGGAGGAGAATTTCTTACAGACTGCTTGATGAAAAGCTTGGAAAGCAAGGGTATTGTGGTGGGTTACGAACACTAAATATAATATTTGTCATTGGTCATCTGTGGTTAAGGCGCTGTAATTTTATCTGCTTGAGATTTCCCTTTTTTTGCTGTACAGATGAAACCTCGGTATTCCTTTAGGATAAAGGAAATTCGCCCGGGAGAGTTTCAGGTATTATGTGTTTTCATGTTTGTGATCTGTTAGTAACATATATATTTTCTTCCACTTTCTTGCAATAATGTGAGTGTAAGTATCAATGATTCCCCCACCCTGTCACTGCCTCCCACACAATAAAGTTGAACCTCGACAATACGGGAGAGCAAAATCCAATTGCTAGGGAGAGGTAGAAGGACCTGATCGAGGAAAATTATAGGCCAGACCATTTAGAAGGACTTGGATTTATATGGTCTGTCGTTAAACATGATTTGTGATATAAACCATTATGACATCATTTGATTTATGTTGCAGATCTCACCTAGTGGGAAAAGCTTTGATTGTAGTGATTTTGTTTTTGTTTATGGTTTTGATTTCCTGTTGCTAATTGTTTTTACATTCATCTGAATATTTGCAGGTTATCAAAAGCATTAATAAGTGCGACGTAGACATTCGAAGAGAATTATTTAGCAGCATACTGGTAACACACTTTATTGGTTCCTTTTATCTTTGTTCCATTGTGTAAATATATTCACTCTAGCCAGGCCCTATGTCACAAGACTAACGTCCAAATTGAAAGATAAAAAATAATCATAGTTTTTATGTGTATAGTCATTTTTTTTGTCATGTATTTCATATAAATAACATATTATGTTGAATAATAAAAATAAAAATTCATTATTAAGTTACTTACTGATCTTTACATTTATTAATTTACTTAATTTATATATGTCATGTCCGTCATTTTAAAAATTCTTATTTCATCTAATCTAATTATTTAATTTTTTAATAATTATTGTTTTTATTTGTTTAAAATTAAAAGTATTATTTTATAATAAGTTTTTTTGGAGAATTCATAAATAGGATTAGATTTCTTTATTGTAAATTGTTTTTTAAGAAATATGTATTTAATGTCAATAAAATTTATAAGAATTGATATATATATATTAATATAACAATTTATTTATTAAAATCATAAGTTGTTTACCTGCGTCTCGCACGGGTTACACACAGATGAAAACCAAGGGTAATAGATGCATCATCCAAGCATTATCATGTGTTTTAATGCTGGTTACACCTTTACTGGTTTACAATGGTCTGCTACGATTACGAGTTGTGTAACGTGGACTCCTGCATTTGCTATAATAATTGTTTTTCCACTGAACTCCATTTCCAATTGGAACAGGGTAACAAGGTTTTTGGAATTCAACAGGATAAGGCTAATGAAAATTATCGGAAATGAGACGCAAGCAGATATTTTTTCGGTCCATTATCACGGTTTTTAAATCTCCAATATTGTTATTTCCTTTTTAATTAGTATGCTTCCATTGAAACTACAGATTTATTCCATGAAAACATGATAATTAAAAATGAAATAACAATATTCGAGTTTCAAAAAGGGTGATAATGGACCGAAAGAACTCATTTTCGATAATTTGCATTACTTTGGTCCAGCCCTTTAGCAAATGTTTGTTACCTTGGTTGAGAAAGAAGGTCAGGCCCACTGATTCTTCTTTTCCTCTTCAAATAACCAAGAGTTGAGATCTTGATAATTGGATTTAAGATTAGGAATAATTTCAAATATTGTTTAAGAATATCTATCCACTAAAAATGACTACATATTTAGACTTTGTAGTTGAGAAAAACTTATGTTTAATTATTTTTTAAAACAACGTCTATTTGAACAATTGAAAAAAACTAATATACATTTATGATATTGAATAGAATTTATTATTTTTTTTAATGAGTATAAAACTGTGTGTTTCAAGAATCTTTTTAATTAACTTTAACTGGAAACATGAGAACATAAAATACAGATTTTTTTAATACTTCATTGTTACACATTAAACAAAACATCATTGTTACACATGTATATATATGACATAGTTTATATGAATAGGTGATTAATTCTTCTTTTTCTTTCAATAGAGATGAATGTGCAAAAACAATTGGATGAAACAACGTGAATTTGGGATAAAAACGTGACATTTATCGGTTGATATGAATATGTGATAAATTCTTTTTTTAATAGAGATGAATGTGTAAAGACTAATTAGATTAAACAAAGTGAAATGGGGAGTACAATGAAAAACAATATTTAAATCGTTCTAACACGATGAAAAAAAGAAAGAAATGGAGGTAGTATCTGAGTGGGAGAGTAACACCATGAAAAAAAGAAAGAAATGAAGGTATAATTTGGGTGGAGGAGGGAAGTATTTAAAGGAAAAATATATTAGAATAGGACAAAATGTTCTCTCACTACAACAAAATCATTAAATGAATTTATAAATATTTAAAAATTAAGAATCTTGATTTATTTATCTATTCAATTTTGATCTAGTAATTAAATGAATTGTTTTCATGGTTAAAATAAACATTATAAAAAAAAATATTATCTTAAAATAGAACAAAAAAAAAAAAAAACTAAAGGATATTTTATTTGGGATGGCAGGAAAGAAAGTATACCAAAACTACATTATTTATTGTACTAAAAACACTATTTAATATTTACCTGAAAGTCTTTGTTTTGTTTTTTTAAAGGAATGCTTACCTAAAGTTCAGTGTGCCCACCAGTTCTTGCTTTTCTCTTCAAATAAATCATTGAGATCTTGACGAATGGATTTAAGATGAGTAATGATTTCAATTATCTAATTAAAAATATCCATATGCATTTATCCACCTTATACAAATCATTACCATATAATCAGTCACAAAATCTATGCATTTTTAATACTTTTTAATAGACAACTATTAACAAGTTAATGATATTTATCTCAGATTTTAAGGTTTGAAATCTAGATCTGCTCATTCAAATAATTTTTAGTGTCTCTCAATTAAAAAATATTCTTGACAAAAATTCAAAATATTATGTGATTGAATCTCTTACAAAAATTATATAATGCGACAATTTTGAAAATAGTTAAAAATTTTAATTGAGAAAAACGTATGTTTAATTATTTTTTAAAATAAAGTCTATTTGAAATTAAATAGAAATCGAAACTTTTTTTTTAATAAGATGAATGTGTAAAGACTAATTAGATTAAACAAAGTAAAATGGGGAGTACAACGAAAAACAATATTTAAACCGTTCTAACACAATGAAAAAAGAAAGAAATGGAGGTAGAATTTGAGTGAAAGAGTAACACCATGAAAAAAAAAGAAGAAGGAAATGAATGTAGAATTTGGGTGGAGGAGGGAAGTATTTAAAAGAAAAAAATATTACAATAGGACAAAATGTTCTCTCACTACAACAAAATCATTATTTGCAAAATATTTAAAAGAATCTTGATTTATTTATCTATTCAATTTTGATCTAGTAATTAAATGAATTGTTTTCATGGTTAAAATAAACATTATAAAAAAAATATTATCTTAAAATAGAAAAAAAAATAAAACTTATAAATTTAATGATATTAAATATAAAAAATGATTAAATTCATTTGATACATTTTAATTTTCAAATATACTATTAGTCCCTATATTGTATATGAGTGATATTGGTTGGTTTTGAAAAAAAAAAAAATTGGTGGGTGAGAGAGGCCAAACAAAATGGTACAATTGCTTCTTGAAATGGAAAAATATAAAAAAGCAATTAGAAAGTAATGTTGGCAGAGAGCCTTATAGGTCATTTAATTGATTGGTAGTGGTTGAATAGGCTTATGGTGTGGGAAAATTTAAAGGAACAAATTACTAATATTTACCAATCTTGTTTAATGTATGCAACAAAAATTAATGAAATCAATTAGTTTTTTATTTTACTAGAATTAAAAGAATTAGTTACATCTCATCATTTTTACATAAAAAATTTAAATTAATAATACTTTGAAATTTTATTGGACATTGATGTGATAAAGGTGAAATTAATTCAAAATTTAAATTTTATTTGAAATCATTAAATATAAAAATGAGGTTGACATTATGTTTGGTTTATTATTAAATTAAAATTATATTTTTGTATTGTTTATTTCACGTTTAAAAATATTAAAAAACTTCATCCTCATTTTATATTAACTGTCATATTATAATAATATATATATTTATTACAGTAAATATATATTTAAAAATACATTTAGTTATAAAATCAAAATAAATTTAATTTTATAAAACAACATTTTAAAAAAATGTTAATAATAGTTGTATCATGTCAGAATTCACTCATCTCACTCTAACCTAATACACTTATAAGTATGTATTCATGAATTTTGTTTCTTAAAATTTCACATGGCATTAGCCTAATTATAATTATTATTGTTATTTAGAAAGAAAGAACAACATATGATTGACACATTCCCTTGGTAAGTGATGTTTGTTATCTATAAAAATAATAATCTATTATTGGTGTTCTCATGTGCTTATCAATCAAAAGAAAAATACATCAATTTATAGTTCTATTCAGTTCAAAATTAAGTTCAAGAGAATACTCAATATTTATAGTTTTAAAGCACTAGAAATTACTCCCTTTATTTTTTTATAAACGTCTTATTTGAATAGTGTATATTTCTTAAAATAAATAATTAGCTTTAAAAATTTCAATAATAAAATGAATTTTATATAATTATTAATAATAGTTATTAGCCAAATAATTAGACAAGTTAATAAATAAGTGTAAGTTGATGGAAAAAAAGTAAATAGTATTTTATTGGTAATTAATAATATACTTGGGCAATTGTATACGTTCAACTTATAAGTTAGAGATTTATTTACCAAAATAAATTTTATTTATTCTAAGTTAATATTGTAAATGAGATACTTAATACATGACAAATGAATGATGATTCAAATTCTAAATACAAATGAGACTCTTAATATAAGATTGAGGAATTTCATGCATTTGAGAAATCATGTCGTTATATAATATATTAGCTAATATCAAATATTAATTTAAGATTGATCGACTCATATATAATGGCGGAGTGGGATGTTAATATTTAGAGTGACTTGATCAACATTTCAATATTTATATAAAAGTAAAAAAATATTTTGATTTTTTAATTGCGTGATGTATAACCATTATGGTCTTTAATGAATCAAAATTAAAACATCATCAAATTACTAGATAAATGTAGCTAGTAAAAAAGTTGAATCTCAGTCCTAAAAACGAGTAACATACAATTTGTGGTAGCTTGAGTCGAAAAAATTATATTAAATGATAGATTGTTGATATATTGAATAATTATATATCTATTCATTTAAAGTAGATGAAATTAAAAAAAAAAATACGAAAAAATATCTTAATTGAAAAGAGATGTGACACATATATAAGATAAAAATTATAATTCTTGTTATATTTGATAATAATAGAATAGGTGATAAATATCTGATATGTTTTTACTTTTTTTAAATTGATATAAAATGTTTATTTATTGACATAAATGGAAATAAGAACGACGTAGTAACTCAACCTACTCTCCCAATCCATGTGCAAGTTTGTTGCTTTTTCAATAAGATAAAATGAGATGAAAAGATAGAAACATGAGGAAAACAAATTTACCTCTTTTATTACGTGGCACTCTCAAATCACTCCTAACTTCTTTGGATAATTAATCTTGCAACTTTTTTCTTATACTCAATAATTTATATAAAATTATTTTTAACTTCTCATATACTTTTAATAATTTCCACGTATATTATATTATAATAAAATGTGATACAATTTTTTTTCAATTCCGCAAACACATAGAAAAATGTTAGACAATTTATAGATAGAGATTTTCAAATAAATACAATCATATTATCAATATAGTTACATTACAATATTAGTTTTAAAGTGTTTTCACTTTAACAAAATAAAAATGTCTGTTGAACATATGTGTATATTTTAAAGGAAAAAATTAGGTGTATTTTTGTATGTGTTTGGTGTTAATCACTTAAAATATTCATAATTGCTTCTGATTGTTCTTTTTTATAATTATCTCAAGTTTTATGATAATCACAAAAAATGAATTTTAAGTGAAGAATAAAACCAGCCGAATAAAATACCCTAAATTTATCTTATTGTTAATTATTAAACACTTATTTTATAATTTAATTGACTAAAAAAAATCTATCTAAGTATTTCATTCACATATGTACTTTGTGTCTTTTAATCTAGACGTATAGAATTGATACCACATAAAAAGCAAAACCAAACCCGAAATTATCAAATTTAATTAAATGTAAATTCAAAATGAATTATAATCATTTAACAATCATACAAATATTAATATTTATTTGCAATCTCTAGCAAAAGAGAGGTAAGTTGATTTGGTTTAGAGAACATGACCATATGATCAGAATCCATTATCACTTTAACCTCAACAAATGGACCACTTCTCTCAACCATCCACATTTGTGAATCACTTGTCAACAAATTGTCTCCATTGCTAATTATGTATACTTTTGGTACACTTCCATTATTTTCCATACTCATTGTTGTTTCTTTATTAAATGTTTCATCATCTTTGAAGAGAGGAAATGGTCTTACCAATGATAACGCCAACGTCAAATCCTACATGTTCATTTTAACTATTAGTTTCTAAATCACTTGTAATTAGTATTTATTCATACAAAAACAGACTATTATTTATTTATTTTTACTAAAAGTAGAGTGTTATTTAATATTTGTAATCAAATTACTTGCAGTGGTAAAAGTATTGTTTTGTAATATCAAGGTACCAAATTAAAATTTAATAATTAAAAACATTAATACATTAAAGTTTTTAAGGTACATGAGAGTTGTTTATATTTATGACGAGCACATGTATGCAGTGTAACAAACACATGGGTGAAAATAGAACATTAGGTTTCACAAGTTGTTTGAAACTACTTTATTTGAATATTTCAAATTTTCGTAAAATGGTCCATACAAAAAAAAAACGGAAAAGGTGATTTGGTTTAATTCTACTCTTCATCAAACTTTAACCACTCTTTCATAGAAGTATTTATAATTTTTTATAGAAATATTTATAATATAAGTTTATTAAGTATAATTTAATGTTATATTAATTTTTAAGGTATGTATTGTACATAGTATATAATAATAATTTGTACAAAAATTAGAGTGTTATTTAATATGTGAAATCCAATTTCTTGAAGTGCTAATTTAATGGTAAAAATTTTGCTTTGTAATATCAAGTACCATGTTGGAAAACATTTGTAAAATAATCATTAAGGTCTTTGATTAATAAAAATTTATTTATCCTCCAATTTTTTTTAAATTGATGAGAAATGTCATTAAAATTTGAATTCATTACTTTTATATGTAAAAAATATGTAACACTTTATTTTAAGTCTACTTAGTTGCTAATTGTAAAAGCATTGATATACATGATTTTGAATTTAATTAAACATAGAAATCTCCACTTTTTCACACATACGTGTGTGAGTATATTAAATTGTTTGAAGAAAAAATATAACATTTTATTTGTTTGTAAATCACTCTTCTTATTGTTTGAGTATCACTCACTTAAAATACATTAAAATTATTTGTTACTTAAAAAAATCAATTCACTCACTTTAATATGATTATAGAAAAATCCAATTGAATTTTTAGAGCTACTTTTATACTCTTTTATTTATAAAAAAATTATATTTGTGTCCAAAAAAGCTCCTTAAATATTTTTACCTCAGATGGTGATAATTGATACATTTTGGATTCCATAAATTTGGGCCCAAATAATAAGGCTGTTGGAGGGTTGTTGGGCCCATTAAAGAAGAAATGTTGAATATCCATTGAATCCTTGTTTTCATCTTTTTTTCTAATAAGCTGGAGATAAGACAAAAATTCCTCAAATTATTAAGATTTCTAATTTATATATATGTATATGCTTTCTTTTCATCAAATTTACAATAGCATTTGAATGCATATTTTTATGCATTCACATGACAACAAAAATGATAGATGATGAAACTCGATAGAAAAGCATGATGCCAAAATACTCCGTATAATAAAATTCAAAAACTGAAAAATGAAATATACTATTCTAGTTGTTTGAAATAATTCACAGTACAAAGGAAAAACTAAAATTCACCATTTTAACCAATAAATATTTAAAATTTCATGTAAAAAACCCTAAAATTATGGCATAGACAGGTAGATTTAGATCAAATTGCGACATTTTAAATAAATTCATTTATGGATCCAATTAAAATTCATTGACACAAATTAGATAAAAAATATTATTTCTATTTTCGAATTCAAATAAATTCAATCAAGAGATGGGTGGTTTGGTTTAAGTATTGTTGTCAGACCTTGCAACATAAACCACTTTAAAAATTAAAAAAATAAAACTATTCAAATATAACATAAAAATATGTTAAATAAAAAATGAGATGACTTATATTTTAATTTCACAAAAATAAATCAAATAAAACTCGAAATAGAAACATATTTTAACATCAGAAATATTTTAACTTTAATGATTGGAAAGCATTTTGACAACATCCAACCAAATTCATTCCAAGGGACTATTAAGTTAATGCATGTTTAATTTTCAATCAACTAAAAATATGAGAGAAAAAGGTAAACAAAAAGAAGAAGAAAAAAAGTACCTCTTGAGTAATAGTTGGGTAAGTGAGATTTTCACTTATAACAAAAGCAGCAACAAAAATAGCAATAGAGATTTTGTTAGGGAACTTTTCCATAGCCATGGATATGGAGATTCCACCAAAACTATGACCAACAAGAATCACCTTTTCATGTGAAGGAAGTGACTCCATGAATGTCATCAAAGGTTCATTGTAGTCTAATATTGAACAAATATCTTGAACTTGCTTTGTATTCAAACCACAAGCACCCATGTCAATAGTTGTAACATTATGACCAATTGATTTAAGCATAGTTGCCACTTTATACCAACACCATGCACCATAACTTGCTCCATGAATTAGCACAAAGTGACTCTTCCCCATCTTCAAAATTTTGAGGCTTTTATTTTTCCCCTTGTTTAAGAATTTGGAACTTTATATGAACCAATTTTAGACTAAAGTATATTTTTCATAGAATTTGGGTTATTTAAGCTTAATCATTCTAGGATGTGGCTTTCATAATTTAATGATATACATATATATACTATGTACCTCTATATTATTTCGTTTATTCTATGATATAAAATAAGTCCATATGACGTTATTTATTGATTTGTTCCAAGTCCGCATGACTTTATTGTATTACAAGGATTAATTAAATCCATGTGCAACATCTTTATGAAAATTAAATTTTATTTAAAAAATATCAAATTTTGCTTGAGTCAATATAAAATTTCATTATAAACACCTTCTGAAAAAATTAAATAATTATCTAATCTCACACCTATAGGAGATATGTAGTCTATATATATAATAATAGTAATAATAATGCAAACACCTCCAACATGTACCAACTAACATAATAATGTCACCATCCAACAAAAGAAAAGAAAGCAAGGGACCCTCTCTGAAGTGGAGGGGCACTAACAAGTTTCGTGCTAACACTTTTTTTCAATATTTTATCTTTCATTAGGTAGAATTCATATAGGTCTTCTCACTTAAACTGGTGGAACTTGAATAATTTTGAGATAGTGTTTATAAGAGTTAAAGTAAGTGCTGGCAGCACTTTTCTTATCAAGTATTTTTCTTTTGTTTGAGTTAATTTTCTCACCCAAAGTGGTAATTTCTCCTTGTGGCTGATGACATTTTTTGACTTCATACTAAATTTTATCAGCAATAATAATTTACAATCTCATACAAGAAACATGTCATCCTTTTCATTCTTAATCAATTTGAGGTCTATCAATATTCAATAGTCTAATTGAATTACATTATATTTCATGTTGTTCATGATGACCATATCTTATTGAAAGTGCTAATTGCATGAGGGGAAACTTTGGATGTCATCTATTCTATGACTGAAAAACTGAAACACAAATCAAATTTTGTAGACCAGTGTAGACTTTTGCTATGCCCTTTTCACACCATTTTCCTGATTGCTTAAAGTGTAAAAATTAATGAGCTTAGAAAGTTTGATTTGGTCTGATCTTAAGGTATACCCCTTTTTTCACTCCAGAGATCTGTTCTAAATCATTGGAACAGATTTATACAAATTTATAATTTAAACCATTTTTATAACTACAAAGACATAAATAAAAGGCCACAGTCAATCGGATATTGTAACTTCAGCCTAAATTGTTTTTGATGCTCAATTGAGCCTTTTACAATTGCAGTGAAGATGTAGGAGAAATAATATTAAGACAAAAGAAATCTCACATTCTACCCACCCATCTCACTGAGTAATCCCCAAAGCACTAGACAAAATAATTTACCCCCGTATATGTATGTAAAAAGCATGCATACATTGAGCATCACTATTATCTAAATAAATTTCTCCAACTTCTTTGATGTAATAGAATTAGGTGGTCGGAAAGACTCCAACCGCAAGTTAGAGCTCGCGCGAATTTCACTAAGAACGCTGTCCCCTTTCTCATGCTGTATTACTTCCAGGGTGCTTCCAAGAATATCAGCTGCAAGTCCAACTTCTAAGAGACTACCTGGCTCCTCTCCACCATCATGTATTAACTTCCCAATTTCATTCAAACTGACTAAACTCTCTGTTATAATTTCTGCAAAAATACGGCCAAGAAACTCGGGTGCCTTGGGGGCATCATTAACTGCATCCTCCAATGTACTGAGAACAGTCTCAAACCTGGCCAACATAATATGGAAAAATACCATTACAAGTGTTATCACAACAAAATTATTCTCCCTACTAATCACTATATAGTGAAAGAAATCTTACCCTTCGATAAGCTGAGTTTGACTCAAGAGGCCATCCTGATATTTCACAAGTTTGACAAGCAGTTTGCCTAAAAGATTTTGTTCAGCGTCCTTCCTCTCAAATGAGTCTGTGACCCAGAGAGAAACCATGGAAGGATGAAAGCTTGGAGAGTTCAAATCTTTAACACATTCAACAACTTCATTTTCATCTCTAGCACTGAAAGTTGAATAAATTTCAGTTAGATAATTACACGCAAGATAAATGGGGAAATAAACTCGCTGTGCAACACTACAAAAACAAAACACCTGAACTTAAGGTGTTTTGAGTGGTTTGGGTATTAAATATTAATCATATTGTTAAAAGCTGTGAAGGAATGGACTTAATCTAACCAAGACCTATTTTTACTATAGGGTTGCTTTTCATAAATAAATAAGGTGGTAAGTTTGTTTTTCCACTAAATCAAACAACTAATTAAAATTTGTGGTCCAAAAAACTAGCAATTAAAAGAAAAGATCAATAAAAGCATGAAAGATTTATAATTGACACCAGCACAGTCACAGATGATATAATATAAAGCTATATCAAAATAAAGATAAAACCCTAAATGAAATAAAATGGTTAGATAGAATGTAATAAACATTGGTATGTCTCAACTTTCATGAGAGAAGATATAAATACCACAGAGAAAACAGTACCTGTAGTATTCTCTGATTGCCGACAAGGACATGTCCCGGAGTCGTTCCTCTGGCCAAACCTTCTCTGAAGAAGCATTCTGGGAAACTATCGGCCCATGCAAATGAGCGTGAGGCGAAGTTGCAACAGGACTGTCTAGATTCCGATCATGATTCCTTAAGTCTCTGTTATCATAGTTTATATTATGCACTGGAGCACTTGAATGATCATAACCAGCTAGACTTGAAGATCTATCTGAAATATATCTTGATGCAATATCCTCCCTTGAGTCATACGGTGTGCGCTCAGATAAATTGTTATAACCATTAAGATCAGTAGGCATTCTGTGAGAATCTCCAGGGACAAAATGCACATCAGGTATTGATAAATTAGAAATTGCTCCTCTAATGGACATTCCCCTAGCAAGACCACCTTGGGGTACCAATGTTATAGAATCATTACCCAAGGGTCTTTGAGGCAAATTAACCAACAAGGTCCTAGGCTCATAAGATTGCCTTTCTTCAAAATGAGCATCCTGAGACCCAATTCCATGTGCTTGAGTAGGCAGCCCACGCGGTCCACCTATCTGAGCATTGGGAGACAGCGTAGGTGATCCTCTAGGATTAAAATCCATGGGGCTCCTCCTTGCAGATTGATTGTTTCCCATACCACGGCCCAGCCTTCCAGCTTGAGCCTGCCTCTCTTGCACAGCATCTCTGTGTACCTCCTCAATCTTCTTTGGACCATCAATTTTCCTCCTCTGTTGCCATCTATTCTTTCTCAAATCAATAACATCCTTCAACATAAACCTCAACCTAGAAGATAAATTCATGTTGTTTGATAAGATTTTCAACCTTTCAAAATATACATCCATATGTTCCTTGGCTTTGGGATGGTCAATCATGTCCCCAATAGTACTCATCAGCTTGCATAAAGCTTCAACATCTTCCTCATCCGGATCCTGAACTTGACCAAGTAATTTCTTGATACACTCATGCATTATCCTCTCTGTCAACATTTTCTTCTTATACAGTTCTCCGATCAATCTGATGTTTCCTAACATGCGTCTTCTTGCCTTGGTTTTTCTCTGTTCCCTTTCTTCATCTGATTGTTTGACCTCGCCCTCATCAACCTTATTTGCCTCTTCTTGTTCTCTTTCACCCCTCTCAAATTCCTCCTGGCATTTGTTTAATAATAACCTTTTAAAAGTTATCTTTTCATTGCCCTCACTTAAATCAGGCAACTCAGAAGCCAAATGTGAACAGAAGTTTGCATACATTTCACAGAAGGTAGGCTCCGTCAGAGCCTTCTCGAAGATTTGTGAGATGACACCAGTGAGAGTGACTGCATTGTCAATATTAACTGTTTTTACCTGTTCAAAAAGTCTATCAAAATTCTGAGGAGTTAGTTTGTTTAATATAGCTTTCAGTTGCCTCTGCTTTGCCTCTTCCTCATCTGAGACTTTGCCTATTTCGTACTTCTTCTCAGCCCTGTGCATCATCTGTACTGGAGACTGAGGAGAAGGAATTAAACCTCTCTGCTGGAAGCTAGCAAAACGCTGCCACCTCTCCCCGTCAGGGCTATTTCTTTGCATTCCACTCTGATTTCCCACAGATTGCATTGGCCCAGAAAGGATTCCCCCAGCACATTGGATGGATGCCTGTGCACGAGGATTCCTTAAAACACCAAAATTGCCTCCTGGGCCATGTCTGAATCCGCCATTAGCTCCAATACCATCCAAACCACGCCCAGGATGAAAAGAACTGGAAACTTTACTCCATCTGTCTTCCTCAGCCACAACATTCCCACGACGTTCCATCCTTGTCCTGTCTACAATTCTTCCAGAACTAGGATGTGAATCGTGAGAATTACTAATATTGGCACTCATCAAAGCCTCAGCTATGTCTGTCGTAATTTCAAAACCTTCAGGAAGAGAAATGCATTGCTCTGCGAATTTCAAAAGGAAATCACGTGAGTACTTTTTTTCTGTACTTCCACTTCCATCAATAACCTGTGGAGATTTATCATCGACTTGAAGTTTTGATGTAGACATGTCAGCTGCATCCTCCCAGTCATCAGGTTCAGCTTTACTGTGACTACATTTCTCACCTCCTGTAGCATCTGATTTAGCAGAAGCTGCAGATAACTGCTTTAAACCTTCAAACATAGATGCACTTTCTGTGCTCTCTGAAATTAAGACAGATTCTTTCTTTTCCTCAGGTCCTTTATATGCATTATAAAGGTCAGAAGTTGAACCAGCAGCATCTGCTTTCTGGAGAGTCTCTTTTCTTTTCTTCTTCCCTTTAGATGTAGTTTTCGCCTTATTCGGCTCTAAATTAGGTCTATCTTTGGTACCTGACATTGAGTCACTGAAAGCATTCTCTGCACTATCATTAATTTCCTTTGCTGTTGTTTCTGCTAAATCGACAGACTGCATATCTGCTGTGTCAATTTCAATAAAAAGATCCATTAGTAACTACACTACTATTTCTATCTAATGAAACGTCACTAGAATCAAATGCAATAGAGGTAGATGCGCTGAAAATATCATCTACTCCTTCTGACTTAAAAGTTAAAACTAGCAGATTCATGTTGTCCTTTCTGTATTCTTTTAAAGGAAGACCTCAGTGCTTATTGCAGCATCCTTTTCAGTTTGTTTAAATTGTGTTCCATTACATTTAATATTCAAGAGGAAGTTCATCATTTTAAAAATAATAATAATGCTTACCTTCAGATGATTCATCTATCTTGTTGTGCTTATGATTATTAAAACTATCAACAGCTTGAGCAATAGATCCTTTAGATATGAGAAAATCTTCAATGATAATTGCAGGAGAATGTTTTGTTTCACTTCCTACTGGTGTGGAAACCCCAGTATCAGATATACCACTGTCAACAGCTCGAGACAGCATATTATTCACTGTAGGAGATTGCACAGAGACCTGTGGAAACAGTCGAGAAATCCATACACTATATATTCAATTATACCAAGATCCAAATATTTGTGTGAAAAATAATTCAATTGTATACCTGATTTTGAGATGATTGACCTTTTATCACAGGTTTCTTCTGATTATCCTTCAAAGAGTTGGAAATACTAAGAGATTCCCTCATCCTGTCTTCATTATTAGACACAACTGAAACAGAATCCACAGTCACAGCTGATGACATCACATTAGGCACTTCACGAGAACGTTCGGCAGTGGGGGGTTCGTCAATGCCAGGAATAGGAGTGCTGACTTTATTAACAGGCAGAGAACTTAGAGACGATGAATTCATGAAAGCCACATTTTGGGGACCATGGTTCACAGGATAATTAAATATTGGGGGCTGAGCATTGGGTGTTATTTGGCTACTTGTTAATGGAAGAGAACTAGAAGGTTGATAATATGTGTTGGAAGGATAATAATTCATAGGCTGAGAAGCAACAAAGGATTTGACAGGTTGGGATTGAGAAGGTACATTAGGATGAGACCTAGCACCAGATGACCCACCATCTGAATATCCATCTGCCCTTTTATCAAGCCTCAGCTCTTCATGCGTTTCAGGATGAGTTATCTTGACAGGAGTAGTTCTTCGAGGACTGGCAAACTTTCCACCCTGCTGCTGGGGATATTGAGGACTGATGCCAATGCCCATGTTACCCAATTGATGGGGTAACTGATGACTCATTTGATGAGTGAAACCAGGTTTGGGCAGGCCCTCTCAGTTATAACAAGTTAGCAATGGTCTTATGGAATAGGAGTTCATCGAAAGCAAGAGTGACTGCATCATGGACAAACCTAGGTCTGGAACCAGGAACTTCAGTTAATTTGACTTATTTTGTTCTTTACAATCCCATGAATTCATAGCATTAAGATACCTATAATGTTTAGAGTTTTTGACTATTTATATTGAAATTTGCAACATTCAACACAATAATCAGTTTCGTGAGATATATCTGCTGAATTAGACTCACATCCTGGTAAGATATATGTCCTGAGTCCGAACCAAGTTCTCGATATATTTAGACAGAAAAGGAGACAAACAACAGAAGACAGGACTACCACAAATGCATTGGCAATCATTCGAGGTTCCGTAAAAGGAAACAGAAATCAATTGGAAATTTATTTGTCAATAGGAAATGCAGAAACAAATGAATATAATTATATCTCTAATATGCTTCTCATTGTAATCTATACAATGAGGAACATTTGATCTCAATACGATACACCTTCCAAATTATAAATACTGTGAATCTAAATGATGTTCATTTAACATTTAACCCATTTAAAGGATAAGGGATAAACAAAACAGTTGAAAAAAGGAACTATAAATACTAGTATTGAGAATTTTACAATCAGTATTCACAATGTTCTACTTCTCTAACTAACTAACCCTTTTCCCCTAAATATTATGGACCTTGCTTTTAGGCCTAAACAAGCTAATTTATATCCATAATCCCCATCAGATTTTACATGTATTCTGCCTTTGTATTTGTAAAGATTCCAAAGCAGTATATCAGGAATGGCAGCAATGAATCAAAAAGAATAGTTACAACAACACTAATACAGTTAACCATCAAGATATTGAAATGAATATTGATTTTCTCTGCACTAATCACAACAAGACTATCTGATTCATCCTCTCGGTCTCAATGAATATTGAAATGCAATTTTTATCATATAGTTAACCATCAAGATGTTTACTATTGTTAAATGTATTAGCTATGTAATCCAGTTAATACAAAAAAAAAAAAAAACCAACACACATAAGACAACAATAATTTTAATATTCTACAAATTTCTTTCAAGTTGGAACTCACCAATCTACCAATTTGTGAAGTATAAACACACATAACAAAATTGATTGAAATGATAAATTAATGTTGAAACATTGATTCAAAATAATAAAGTTTAAATAGAAAAATATCTCACCTAGTTTCTGTCTTAAAGAAGACCTCTCACAATCATTTCCCGAAGAAGTTTCTCCGCTTTTTCAATTTCATATTTTTCAAAGAGGGAATGAATAACTATTTCATAAGTTAAAGCATCTGGAATGCAGCCATTGTCTTTCATTTTTGAAAACAAATCCAACGCTTCGTCCAACAAGCCCTTGTTACAAAACCCTTGTATCATAATGGTATATGCATAGACATCAAGATTGTAGCCTTTGACCAAAAGATATTCAAAAATCTTTTGTGAATCCTTTATTCGTCCACTTTTACACAATCCATTGAGAAGAATATTATATGTGCACATATTTGGTTGAATACCCAAGTCTTTAAATTTTTTCAATAATGCAATTGCCTTATCATCATCATTGCTTTTGCATAAAGCATCCAATATAGAACTGTAAGTATATATATTAGGTGGTTGGCCCCTATCATGCATCTCACAAACAAGCTCCAAAGCATATGTAATTCTCCCCGATCTGCACAAACCATCGATGAGGGAACTGTAAGTTACAACATTAGGAACAAAGCAAAAGTTATATGACCCAATTGGCAAAAACAATTCATTAAGAGATTGCAATTTACTAAGTTAGGGTTGATTCCCCTAACTTCCATTTGTTGAAAAAGGGAAATAGCAATTGAGTAATGCTTAGCTTTCACAATGGAACCTAAAATCTTGCCAAATTCAATGGGTGGTGGGGTAGGATTGTTATGGAGCAAAGAATTGAACAATGAATTGGCATTGTCAAGATGAGGATTATTGAATTGAGGGAATAGGGTTGAAGCTGAGAAACAAAAAGAAGGAATGAAATTAAAAGGAAGAAACTTTTTGGGAATGAAAAGAGAAACAAACCTTGACCTAGTTGAAAACAAAAACATTGTTTGTTGTGGTTGCAGTGGCTGCGATAAACAAAACCTTCCAATTTTCATGTTTGTATCAAACTCACTTATATCTCTCGTTATCACTTGAGATTGATTTTTGGAACCACAATTTTATCTTATTAAATAACTAAGTTGACATAAAATACAAATACTAATAATTAAATAATTGACTATTTTAAATAATTATTATTATTTATATTTTGCTAAATAACTTGCTAAATAATAATTATTTAAGAATTTTCAACTATATCAAAAATACAGTTTTGTCGTTTACAAATTTAACCTTTTCAAAAAATTTAGGATTGCAATTGTTAATTACTCTAACTTTCTGCACTTAACCAACTTCTTCAAATTTTTGTCATTTTGAAATATTTTTGATTTACAGAGAAGAAAACCAGAGATTCACATAGAGATGCTTGAAATGAAATATGAAATATAGAGAGAAGTTGAGTAAAAAGAAAATAAAGAAGAAAGAGATAAATGACGAGATCGGTAACGTCAAGAAGAAGCGGTCTCAAAAGTAAACTGCATTTCAGAATGGCGGTTCCTTAGACTTCCAACAAACCCTATGTTTTCTCTTTCTCTAACCCTCTCTTCTTTTTTCCATTCTCTCTTTTTTAGGTTTTTCATTGTTATTATTATTATTATTATTATTATTATTATTATTATTATTATTATTATTATTATTATTATTATTATTATTATTATTATTATTATTATTATTATCATCATCATCATCGTCATCATCGTTATCGTGATCGTTATTATGCTTTGATTGGTGAAAATGAGTGTTTTTATGTTTCGTTGATTGATGTGTGATCTTTTAGGTTTTTGGAATCATTTGTTTGCTTATGGTTTGACATTTTTTGTGAAGTATGATTTGGTTGACTTTGATTGTTTTGGACTGTGATTATTTTCGAAGGAATGCTTTTTACGTTCGTTCGGTTTGATCAATAGTGTAGACATGTGAAGTTGTGAACTATTTTGTTATCTATTATTGTCTCATTATGTTGTGCTTATGAAAACGACAATAAAAATATTTTATGTGTTCTTTATATAGCTATAGATGGGTTTATTTAACATGCATATGATCTTCATTTTATTTTTCTTCATTATTTGATGTTTTTTGTTTATTTATTTTTGAGTGAAAGATTAATTGAGTTACACTCAGGTAACTACTATGGCTTGGATTTGGACCCCTTTTTTTTCCAATTTTGTTAACTCCAATTGACCGTAGCGGATATTTTGTTCTTGTTTGGAATTTGAGCCCAACCTTTGGTGACATGCTAAGTACTAATTGTTTAATGAAAAATTTCGTTTGTTAGAATTTACTTAAATATAGTTGTTAATTAATTAGGTCTATATGGCGAGAAACAACAGGCATACTATCACTAATGCATGGAGTGAAACTAAATTTCTTATCAATGAAAACACGCACCAATTCAAAGAATTCAGAAATCAGTAAGTTGATCAACTCTTTATAAGTGTCTTCCAAATGTTGCAGTTATGATTTAGACTGATTATAGGTCAAACGATTTTAATGATGTCGACCACTCATCTTCAGTTAGCAGTTTTGTTTATAAGTAATCTTTTTTCTATTAAGTAGTAAATTTTCAATTACAACATGGTTTTTAAGAAATGATTTGTGTCACTGTGGTAACTCTGTCAAAGGTTGTGTCATACAAATTCGATTGATTTTATCTTGGTTGCACTAATTGCACAGTCAAAACTAAAGAAGGGATTGCAAATTATCAATGTAAATGTGGTGTTCAAGTTGACGAACCAATTCCGAGGTACGTCAAACTTTAATAGATGGTGTTTTTTCTATTTTAGACGTATGTAATTTTATTTGTTCTTCATTTTTAGAGGTTTTCTATAATTGCAACACTTTTTTTTTTTTATAGTGGTGGTGATAAAGATCAATAGGCTCTAATGTCTATAGATCATTTAGAGGAACCACATTGATTTTGTTAACATAATTGTTTAAGTGATAGAATCAAATTGTTTAGGAAAAACACTTTTTTTTTAGATAAGCAAAAACATATATTTTTAAATTATTGTTTTTTTTCTTGCTTTCACGTTTTGATAATTTTTAAGAGATTTTTAGTTTTTTTCTAATGTATTTAAAGTATATATGATTTAATTTTATTTATCAATTTCAATTTTACTAAGGTGAAAATTGATACTCTAAGAGTTTTGTTCTTGCATGCATATTGTCTAACAAATTATTTAATATGTGTTTGGATTCATATTTGGAAATGTACTTTTGAATAAATTTTATTTTTCAAATATATTTTTAATTAAAATTGAGTTTTTGATATTTCAATATTGTTTTTCAAATGTTGTTTTATAAAATAAAATTTGTTTTGATTATATAACCAAATGTATTTTTAAATGTGTATTTACTACAATTAGTATATATTTTATTATAATATGACTACAAAAATATTGATTATTACTTCCGACTAAACGTGAATTTGGATCAAAATTAATTTTAATTTAATAATAAACCAAACATAACATTAATCCCATTTTTATATTTAATGATTTCAAATAAATTTAAATTTTTAATTAATTTCACCTTCATCACATTAATGTCCAACAAAATTTTAAGGTATTATTAATTCTAATTTTTTATGTCAAAATGATGAGATGTAACTAATTTTTTTAATTCTCGTAAAATAAAAAACTAATTCATTTAATTAATTTTTGTTGCAGACATTTAAACTCGGTTGGTAAATATTAGTAATTTGTTTCTTTAAACTTTCCTTTTTCATGTATCATAACCCTATTCAACCACTATGAAACAATTTAAAGACGATTAAGGCTTTCTGTCAACGTTACTTTTTAATTGTAGTAGTTAAATGATATGTTATCTATAAATGAATTTGATAATTTTTTATATTTAATATCACTAAATTTGTAAGTTTTACTTTTTTCTATTTTGAAATAATGTTTTTAGTTATAATTTTAATTTTAACTACGGAAATAATTTATTTAATTACTAAATCAAAATTGAATAGATAAATGTATCAAAACTTTAATAGATCTTATAGTAATGTCCGCATAGATAAATTAAAAGAAATTATTGATCAAAATATTTAGAGTAGTCATTTTGATTTTGATCTCTGTAAATTAATTTATTTTTTTTAATAATACTCTTACAAATTCTAAAATATTTTTTAAAAAATACTTAATATAATTATTTTGATAAAAAAATATCGAGCCGGCTAATTTTGAGTGATATGGCACGTCCTATATGTAAATGTTGCTGATAGGATAATAATTAA